>NC_089776.1:32928334-32945834 GCF_040412425.1 Macrobrachium rosenbergii | reverse complement strand
CATAAATGAAAGGGCGATAATACCTTCTCATTTGGTTCTTCATAACGAGAAGAAAAATGGCTGAAAGGTATTTGCTTTGAGGAGGGAGAGTGAGGTATAGAGGAGGGTGGTTGAGTTCGCAATTTCATTCATTATTCCAGGGATTCATCGCAGGTTGAATGGAATTATGATAACATTATTCATCCTTATGGGAGGCTACTATTCATCTTTTCTTAAAGCTCACGGCTTCTTTTACTCTTTTCAGGTAGAGTCATGGAATTTATTTTTCTCATATTAATTCCAATTGCGATCAATTTTACCCAAAGTCTAGCAATGTCAATATATTTCAAATAACATCTTGGATGTTAAGGTGAACTTGGCTCTCCAATAACTAATTTAGATGATAATATTTATAATTTTATGAATGAGAAAACGGCAATGTTTTTTTCAAGAAAAAGACTATGATAATAATCAATCATTTCAATACGATTTCACCTTGCTATTAATTAATCATATTAAAATTATGCAAAATCTGGTAAAATCACATTTCGATTATTTAATTATATTCTGGTTCTTACGTATAAGATTTTATATACTATACGTGTGGTGTAATTCCCCTCTGGTAAGTACAGAAGTCCAGTAATATTGCGATTTGATGGAACAAATAATGTTCTGCAAATAACAATAAGGTTTTTTTTTATAACATTATACTATTCAAAGATGTATTTGTACTAAAATGAGGGCTTTTACGAATGTTACTATTGGATCAAAATTTTTCACAACATACTTCCTACGGTAAAGCATGATTTTTATAGCGAAGAAATACGTTTGCAATACATGTGGACTGGAACAAGTGCTGTACTTCTAGATAATTCATACTTATTCCGGTTGGTTTCAACAGTTTGCCCGTCTTTCTCTATGAAGCTGTATAATATAGATCATGTCCCTGAGTATATATTTTGACATTTTTTCAACGATCATCTACCAATGTACATGTCCTTTATTATTACTGTCAGCATACAGTAGTGAAAAAATTGTGCTTTATGTTAGATGAGTTAGCAAAGCAACATCACAAAAGCAACAGTTTATTTGGAACATTGCAACTAACATTAAATAAATAAATAAATAAATAAATAAATAAGTAATAAATAAATAAATAAATAAATATATATATATAAATAAATAAATATATGAATAACTAATAAATAAATAAATAAATAAATTAATTAATTAATTAATAAATAAGCCGAGACGACGGTCATAACCGTTTATTTGGAACATTGCAACTATCTAAATACATAAATAAATAAATAAATATGTAAATAAATACAATAAATAAATAAATAAATAAATTAATTAATTAATTAATAAGCCGAGACGACGCTCCTAACAACTGCAGTACTTAAAAGAGTTTCGAAATCCGAAACAGCCCGACCAAATAGAGGATCTTCCCTTTTCAAACTTGACAACTATGGGAACAAGAAGGGAGAAATAGTAAAGAATGCGAAAAGGTATCACTTAAACCTTTAAACGTTTATTTAATTTTACTAGAAAATCAACTTAAAGAGAACAGTAACGGTCTTCTTCGGCTTTATGTTTAGTTGATTTTATTTTAGTTCAGCATTTACTACCGTACACTGTACTGCTTTTCATTTAAAAATTTGTTACAAAAATGGGGATAATGACGGCAGGATTATATTTAAAGCAGTATTATTCGTACGTGAATCTAATATGAAAGGATTTAGTTGCAATATATGACTGGCTTTCATACCAGACAACTAATATTATGGTTACTTCATATATTAATTCCATATAATTCCAGCATCCCGTCCTTCTAATCGTGTTCTACTTAGTAGGTTTACTGGAATAAAAGTGCATCGAATTCAAACGCCAGACAGAACATATTTTGTTCACGTGTCTCTTGGTCAATCTATATCTACAAAAGTGACTGCTTCTCATTTTCGTTTTGGAAAAAAAAAATATCTTCTTAACAACCTTTTGCACCGACATTATACACATACACAACTGGCAAAGAAAATGCGAACAGTAACAATACACATCTAGGTTGTTGCTAGGCAACTAATCTGTCCCACTACCTGACGCTTAATGGTACAGTAATGAAGAGATTCGTTATATCCAGTCGCTAATAGAGTTTTACAGGGCTCCCTTTATTACGCAATCCAAACCAGAGGCAATGCAGACTTTAATTCCCCACTTCCTATTACTGTAGCCATTAGCAACTCTCTCCAGCCTCCGACTGGATCGCCCCTTAAAACGAGACCTCAAAAAAATTCAATCGGAATTACTATTCGAAATTGAGGAAATGACCCGAGGGCTTTCAGTTCTTCCTCTTTTTTTTTTTTTTTTTTTTTTTTTTTTTTTTGCCATTCAACGAGAAATTAAAGCCATGTTTGAAAAACAAACAACTCATTTTCCGGTTCTCTTTCTGGTCGCTATTTTCTAAGGTCGTTCGGGAAAATATATTTCAACAGAGAAATAGATAAAATGTTTATAAAAGTGTTACACGCAGGAGGAAACGTATTCATTTTCCTTTTCTCATTACAGCCCTCGTTTGACAAGGTTCTAGATGAAAACATGCACATGTAGAAGTACGGGAAAATTTTTATAAAAACTACGAAATCAACGTATCTAAAATATGCTTGAGATCTTTACAGAAAAACATATGACGGAAATTTCCACGAACTTGCTCAGCAACAGTAACAAAATGTGTTAAAATAACAATGTAAGTATCATGAAGAATAACAGTTGTTCAAGGGCCTAATCAACTAAAACAATTCGGTGTACTTACCTACTCTGAGATGTTATCTGAAAAGAAAAAAAAATACTTTAGGAATATTACACCTAAGATCATTTTGGACAGAGAGAGAGAACTATGTTTAAAAAAACACAAACTAATTACACTGTGGACATTCTGCAAACAATCCCACAGCGTAAAGGTTACCACAAGGAATTTAATCAAGACCTGATCTCCGAGTCAATATAATTGAATGCAATATGATGTCTTCCTCTATGGACAGTCCTCAAAGTGTTCGGAAAGTCTGGCATTTCAATCTGTTTGTCGCTACAGACCCAATCTTTGAAATTCTGTTTTCTTATGGTTTCCAGTGACTGCTTTCCTCACACTGGAATCCGAAATACGGTTCTGCTTTCCAGTGACGTATTCTTTCCATCTACTATCAAGTTTTGGACCTCAGTTTTCCTGTGACTGCTTCTTTTACTCTATGTACAGTACCAGGCTTGACTCAACATTTTGCTTCTGATTTCCAGTGCCTGCTTCTTTTCCTTTACTTGAAAGTTCTGGAATTCCAAAGGCTTTTCGTTTTGCAGTGACTGCTTCTTGCGTAATATTTACCGGCATTGTAATGCAAGTTCTGGTTCCACTTTCAGTGACTACTTCCTTCCCATTACTTAAGAGGTTTTGACTTCAAAGTTTTCTAGCGTTTTTTAGTGACTGCTTCTTTCCTTTTACTTACAAGCTTTGGAATTTCCTCGGCTTTAGTTTTCCAGTGACCGTTTCTTCTATATTTATCAGCTTGGAGTTTAAACTTTAATTCCAGTTTCCAGTGGCCACTTCTTTAACTCTACTTGCAACGACGTGACTTCCAACTTAACCTGCGTTTTACAGCGACTGCTGCTTTCTCTTTGCTTACGAGCTCTGGAATTCCCTCTGCTTTAGTTTATTTCCTTATATTTAAAATATTCAAACTCTTCTTATACTATTTAGGAACTGCTTTTTTTTCCTCACTTTGGAATTTAATTAGCTTGATGTTTCCAGTGACTATTATTTTCATAAATAAACCAACTCTGAAAGTCAAACTCTATTCCCGCTTTCCAGTTCTGGTTCTTTCCCTTTATTGAAAGTTTTGACTTCTTTGCTTCTGCTTTCCAGTGATTACCTCTTTCCCTCTACTTGCAAACTTGAGAATTCGCCTGGTTTCAGTTTTCTAGTAACTGCTTCCTTTCCTAAATTTACTCGCTTTGGAATTAAAACTCTGCTTCCTTTTTCAAGTGACTGTTCTCTCCACTAAATTGATACCCTTTGTAATTCAATCTCTCTTTAATTTTCGAATTACTTTTTTTCCACTACTAACTATTTATGGAACTGAAACCTCGATTTAGTTTTACACCTAGTGTTTCAGTCCTTGCACCGACTAGTTTTAGAAATTTTATCTCAGCATTAGATTTCAGTGACTCCTCTTTTCTCTCTCCTAACAAGATTTTCCATACTCTCGCTGCTGGTATTTTCCAGTGACCTTTCCTTTCCATCTGTTTAAAAATTTTGGAAATTCAGTCTTCGCATCTACATTCCACTGAGTGCTGCCTATCCTCTACTGCCAGACTTTGGAATATTCTTCCTGAGTTCGTTTTCCAGTGACTGGAGGACGGTAAAGTTACAGAAGTTGGGTCGGCAGAGACCATGGCCAACTCATGAAAACTGCAAGAAAGAGAGCAATGAATTTGGAACCAGAGGGTATGGTAACCAGTCATACAACAAGAGGTATCTTAGCTTCAGAAAGCAATCACTTTGCTCAATTACCTACATCAAATTACCTTGCTGTGGTCCCAATGGCGACTGTCAATAAACAATCTATTTCCAATTCACGGACGGGTGAGAAATTATCAACGGTCGACCACCAAAATGTCACCAGCCAATTATCAACTGCAAGGGTACAATGTGTCACAAAATGACGAAAATTATTGATATTTCCGATGACATAATGCATGGTCAAATGTTCCAACAAGAGAACACTAAAATTACTAATTACGGAAATTTACTAATAAAAACAATTTAATAATTGGATAAGGACGAATCGAAAAACTGTTAAAGAGGCTTTTCAGTAGGTGCATGATACGGCTGTGGCAGTTTTAAACAAATAAGGTTGATTCGCGATAAAATTATGAGACATTCATAGCATCGGGTTTTCATGTGAAAATCCCTATCTTTGGGAAATAGCTTCTTTGAAATAATAATAATAATAATAATAATAATAATAATAATAATAATAATAATAATAATAATAATAATAATCCTACGATGAAAAGGTAATGCATATCCATTTTTATTGTAACATCTGGACCACATTGCAGTTGATCTGCGTTAAATTAGGTTTTAAGCTAGGATACTCGTTCTGGTGTTACTTAACAATTCAGTAGCTACAATGTAAATAAAATAAAAATAAAATAAACTTAAAACGTCAAAATGACGAGCTGAATCTATCCAAACACAAAAAATATTTGTAGTCTGGACTAAAAAACATTTGTTTCAAATATATTGGACATATTAATACCATGTTAAATCACATTAAATCAACTTTTCAATGGTGTTTGCTTAACTGCATTTTACATATACTATCATGGATTGAAACACAGGAAAACTATGATATAATTCATGATTCTATTTGGAACCTGCGAAGCGATTTATTTCTTTGATCGGCGTATGTAAAACAGTTTCATGCCAGGATACTCACTCTGATGTCATTTTGAAGCTGAAGGGGTTTAATGTGTCGCTCTGTGCTCAAAAGCAGATTATTACAAATAAAAGGTTAAAATGATGACATAAACTCTGCCCAAATAAAAAAATTCTTTACTGAAAAGCGTATTCGCCAATGATAAAGTAATAAAAATATGTAAATTTTTTACGCCATGCAAAACTTCGATAATTGCCTTTCCGATGATATACAGTTTTTCCCTGATTTATGCAAACCACTGTGTGCAGCAAAACACATTAACGTAATTTTTTAACGGATTGGGAACACAGTGTGGAGTATAATAAAAACTAGTTTCATTTATTATACCGGTAACTGTTTTCATATTTGACAGGAGGGAAAGAGAAATTTTACATCACATTTAATAATGTCTTACGACGTCCTGGACATATAAGCGAAATGTTCAGTGACTGTTTCATCCTTTCCTCTGATTCATCCCTCTCTGGACATCGTGGCTTGTTGGTAATATGATAATAAAATAGGTTTGCGAAACAGTTTCCTGGAAGAGGTAGATTCCTTGTTGACCTTTGACCTTTATGAATGACCCTGACTTTGACCCTTAGATACTCCACATCAAATACTGAATCTCCACCACTAAAAATGGGTATAGATGAATCATTACAGGTATATGTGAAGTTTACAGTCTTTATCCACAAAGATCTAAAATATCAACTTCAGCTGAAGGATGGACAAATGAGGAGACTGAACAACGCGACAGACATATGAACAGACAGATATTAAATACCACATGGCCTCCGACGGTACACTGGGATCATAATAACAATAATGATTATAATAACATCACAGATAATAGTGATGCAGTGACTCCCCAAATAAATTGTATGTTAAACTATCACAATTAATTTCTATATACTTTGCCTATAAAAAGATTCCCAACTCCCCTCTCCATTGCCCTGATCATGATATTTGAAGAAATTAGCTATGCCAATAATAATGATATTCCCAACTAACGTTACCTATGAAATTGGATGTGCGAGAACGACTCTCAAATTTCATTTTAATCACATTAAATCAGCAGCTTCCGTGCTATTACCACAAGACCAGACTTCCAAGTCATCCTCCTTTCCTTCCACCGGAGGTAATTAGCGTTCATTATTATAATTCGATAATTAATCGATTAACTTGATGGCAAAATCCATCCGAAATTTCATTACGAAATGCAGCGAACTTCGCCAGAACTTGAGCTTTCCCGTAATTAGTTGAACATGAAGGAAGTTCGGGAAAAAAATATTTTAGGCCTGCGAAGTATTGATTTACATATCAATCCACCTAATTTTCGCCTTCTATCAACTCTCAACATAAATATAAAAAAAAATTAAAAGTCACAGATTAACCTGCACACAATCCACAGATTATATATATAATATATATATATATATATATATATATATATATATATATATATATATATATATATATATATATAATATATATATATATGCATGTATGTATGTGTGTATTTATTTATATATATATATATATATATATATATATATATATATATATATATATATATATAAATATATATATATATATATATATATATATATATATATATATATATATATATATATATATATATATATGTATGTATGTATGTATGTATGTATGTATGTATATATGTGTGTGTACATATGTATAAAGATATACAAACTTATTTTGCTAATAACACTCTCTTGGTCACTCATGTACAACTAAGTTCACGGGAATAGATTCAGACCAACACTGTAATTAAAAATCACGAATTATTTTGAATGAAAAATTGACGAATTACAATGAAAAATTCCAGTTCACAGCGGGTACAAATGGACATGAATTACGCATCTCTGGAATAAATTGGGAATGATATACCACGACGTCCTGTATAATTCTTCAATAATTTATCAGCTTTGCTGGACGGTCAGTCTGGCACAGAAGCAGCAAAGCACCAAAATCAAAATCAAATTCAAAATACTGTTGAATCTTTCATTTCCGAATCTATGAAAGACTCGAATCCCGATGAAATATCGACGTCAATGTTCCCAGTTAAAGAGAAAAACTTATTTCACCGTATTGCAACGCTCGTTTCTGGTTATGTAAAAAAAATTACAATAGCCGAAGAACTATAATTTTAATGGCATTCGTAGTGTAGTGGACTGGGCAGGGATTAGGAAGGGACAAGTTCTTCATTTATTTTTCATTCCAGATTCAAGGTTTTCAGTCGGAAATGATTATAAACATGAAATGTAAAAGTGAGCAACCTATGCATGGAGGGATTTAGAACCCTATTTTGCCTGTCCAGCGCGTTCGCAACCGCTTTTTTTTTCAGGGAAAATTGATATTTTTCACAAGGCAATGTAACAATCTAGCAATCCTATGCACCAAGTCCTTAGAGGACCTGGAAGAAAGGGAAAACCTTCATATCAATCTGTATCATCGAGTTGCGAATAGCAACCGACGGCTTGATGGCAGTCGAAGGAAGACGACGCATCAATTTTCATCTCTCCTTTGTCATACAGTCAATTATTTCTTCAACCTGCTGCTCACGAAAGGTCGTGTCAACTGGAAGGACCTTCATCGGGGACAATTAAGGATACTTAAACGTCTTTATTTCCTGTCTCCAGTGACTGATCTGAGGCCAAGGTCGTTTGCCACTGATTCTTTGTCGCACAAGTCTCCCCTTCTCTCTTTTCCTAAAGCGAGTTCATCTTTAACTTTTACGCTTTATGTCTCTTTCTAAGAACGTAAGTTAAGAAATTTTTCATAGGGTGATTTTCAAAAAAGAAAGAACACAAATTCTAAAAAACTAGTCTTAACACACACAACCATACACGGACACATACATATATACATATATTGTAATAACCATAAGGTCCTCTAACTTCTCTATTTCTTTGAATTTTGTATATGCTTGTCACTACGAAACTAAAGATCCAAATGAAGACTCAAGTCAAGAAATTCTTACGCTCAGGCGAGATTCGAACCTGGATCCTGAATTTCACTGTAAGGTTTTTCATCTGAATCTCAAGCTTTATAGTGACAAGCATATCCAAAGTGTGAAGAAATCGAGATGTAAAGACGACATTGTGGTTTGTCACAATTATATGTGTCTGATATATATATATATATATATATATATATATATATATATATATATATATATATATATATATATATATATATATATATATATATATATATATATATATATATATATATATATATATATATATATATATATATATATATATATATATATTATATATATATATATAATATATATATATGTATATATGTATAATATAAGTATAAATAAATAAATATATATCATTTATATATATAAAAACATATATAAATATATATACGTATGTGTGTATATATATATATATATATATATATATATATATATATATATATATATATATATATATATATATATATATATATATATATATATATAAAAAACCACTGCGCCTCCGTTAACCTAAACAGAAGCCAGTAGGGGAAGCACCACCACTACACGCCACGCGGTCCACTGTAAGCATTACTTAGGGTTCTCTGCAACTCCCCTTCAGCCCCTAGCTGCAACCCCTTTCGTTCTTTTTATGGTACTTCCATGCATATTATCTTTCTTCCATCTTACTTTTCACCCTCCCATAACAATTGCTTCATAGTGCAACTACGAGGTTTTCCTCCAGTAACACCTTTAAAAACCCTCTTCACTCTCAATTTCCCCTTCAGCGCTGAACCAATTTACAAATACTGAAGTTTGCCCCTTTGGCCTAAATTCTATATTCTAATTCCCATTTAATCTAATCAGAGAGTTCTGTTCCCGGACATTAAGATGTCTGTGATGATGGCAACCAGGGTTAAAGAGATTGGCTAAGTACAGCAAGGATAACACCTTCTGGCGTCACCCTCGCTAAGGGAAACTGCAACGGGAAATACTGTAAGACAGACTGGGAGGTCTTTATATACGGAATGTTGACGCACCTCTGTAAGATATAATCTTGAGAAAACTTCTGGAGACAAGGAAAAGAAATGATGAAGTTCCTAGCTAGACTAGAGTCAATGTTCGATTGGTAGAATTCCTGATTTTACACATGACTTATAAAACTGAATGAAGAACTTCATTTATGGCGTTAAAATATTCTGACGAAAATTCGTTTCTGAGATTTTCCTTTTAATCAAATGGAGGCTGATGGGACGGAAAGCTAAATGACCTCAAGAAGAGCAGATCTGAACGAAATAAAAAAAACAAATCTGGGTTTTTGAGTCTGATAAAAGAGTGTAGATCATTTGTTAGAGACCCATAAAGAAATGACATTTAAAGTGTAATGCATAGCTGACTACTTGCTTCAGATTAAATGGTTGTTCAGCTTTTCTATTAGGTAATTATCAAACATTGTAACCAGACTACTTCAGTTTCAAGGTTGCCATGTTATGAAAAGATTGTATCAAGAAGACTTCAGCATAAAGGTTTTAAAATCATGGTAACCAGACTCCTTATCATTAAGGTTAGATTCTCACAAAAATTGCAAAGCTTCGACTTAAAGCTCACGCGTAGCAAGATCCGTCAGCTTAAAGGACTAAGAAAAACATGGTTCCTAAACGGAATAAATACAAAAGAAAGACCTTCTGAATATATAACCCCAAATGTACAACCATCACCTGTAATTGAGTTTAACCTCCATAATTCTCCCGCGCCCCACCCCACCCTACCCCCCACCCCACCTATTTCCTTCAGCTTAACTTCGATCCGACAAGTCGAGTCACAACTAATTCCGCTATTAAGCTTGTAGGATGCGAAATGGCGTGGCTATGCGCTCCAGGAATCTAGGCCATTCCTTTAAATATATTTTGTGACACTTCAAGTCACTCACAAACTTTCTTCTTACAAGGTTCATTCTCACAAAAACATTTTATTCGACTTCATTTCATTTGCAGAAACCTACTTTGTTCCACTGTAGTTAATTCAAAGAAAAAAACTACCGTTTGACTTCAGTTCATTTCGTTCGAGTTCATTTGCAGAAACATATCTAGTTCGACCTCACAGACACACTTCGTTTGACTTCGATTAAGTCAGACATATTTTGATCGACATCGGTCGAAATTCCGTGGGGGTAAGGGAATGCCGTCACTGAACATCACGCGGCACACTGCAGGCATTACTTAAGGTTCTTCGTAGCGTGCCTTCGGTCCCTAGCTGCAACCCATTTCATTCCTTTTATTGTACCGCCGTTCATATTCTCTTTCTTCCATCTTACTTTCCATCACTCATAAAAATTTTTTCGCGTGCAACAGTGAGGTTTTACTCCTGTTACGCCTTTAAAACCTTTTTACTCTCAGTTTCTCTTTCAGTCCTGAATCACCTCTTCGGTCCCAGTGCTTGGCCAATGGCCTAAATTAATAATAATAATATTAATAATACTAATAATAGTAATGATAATACCAGAAACATAATACTTTGTTCGATTAAAGTTAATTCACAGATAAATATTTAGTTTGATTTCATTTGATGCACAGAAACATATTTCATTCACAAACAGAGGTTTTGTTTGACTTATCTACTGGAACATATTTTGTTCAGCTAATTTCTTTCAAAGAAACATACCCGTATCTCTCAGAACAACGAAAGTTCGCATCAACTCTGGGAGAATTTCTCTAACCTGAAAAGTCTGCCCATAGTTAAAGAGTTTTTTAATAGAAACTTACAATTACCTTACGAGTACATCTATTCATTCACATAATTTGTTCGATTTCAGTTCATTAACAGAAACATATTGTATCAGATCGATTCGTTTGCAGAAACACATTTTGTTATTCGACTCATTCATAAAACACATTTCATTCGTAGAAACATATTCAAATCCAGTTCATTCAGAACAATATATTTTGCTAGCCTTTAATTCATTCGCAGAGACCGAGTTCGTTCTTCCTCTCATTCACAAAAACATAAGTTGTATGACTTTCATTCATTCATGGATACTTGTTTTGTGGTGCAATGAAATGGTGAACCATTTCAATTGTATCTTCGATTCCACAACAGTCTAGCAATTCTTGTATATAAAGGGTTACATCTTCTCCTTCTGAACAACATCCACACCAACAACAACAACAACTGTACGGACAAGAAAAAACAACAGAGACAATACTTGATGCTTAACGTTTGATTCAACTCTCGACTTTGTAGTTCAAAGCGAACAATAAATTCGGCCGAATAAAGATGGAGGCCGCTCCGCCAGTGTATAAGCTCCTGGTGAGAGGCTAATCTAATTATGAAGTCTCTATTGCGCATTTAGCTTCCCTAACACCAGTTAATGGACCCGGATAACTCAATGGAGAGAATTTCTCCGTGGAAGTAATAAATACAATTCATTACTTTACCGTCTCATCTGGTAATTATCTTCCCCATTTCAGGTACTCGGAGCTGGACCGAAAAATAGATTGGACTGCGTTTTAAGGGCTTCCATTTCCGCAGGATATTTTCCCCTTTTTAAATGTCTGCTGCTGAGAATATAAGGTGTAACAGAAGAGATATGTTTTCGGGGTCCTCAAGAAATATAAAAATTTTTCGATTTTGTGTGTAGCCATATTTATAAACGGATTTTACTTACACATAAAATGTTAACGTTACCTACTCTAAAAAAGATTGATTATAAATGCTAAATAATTATGGCAACAACAATAAAATGAAAAATAACTTTGGAATTACCTTATTAAAATACAGGTTTTACACATACATACCCACACGCGCACACACACATATACACATATATACATACACATAATCCATATATATATACATATATATACACTATACATATAAACATATTCATACATAGATAAATTATCACATACGCACTCTCATATATATATATATATATATATATATATATATATATATATATATATATATATATATATATATATAAAAAAATATTAAAATATATATATATATATATATATATATATATATATATATATATATATATATATATATATATATATATATATATATATATATATATATATATTAAAAAAATAGGGCGTTCCCACTGACAGCATTGCATCGTATGCCCCTAATTCACATCGGTTCATTTCCTTCTATCTAGCACATTTTCTCGTGCTTCCTGGATACTTACGGCCACCATTTTCACTTCATCTATTCAACGCTTTCTAGGTCTTGATCCCCACCTCCGTTTTATCACTTTCCGAATTATACTCTCTTTCCACCAACCTATTGTCCCCCATTTTTCCCACGTGATCAAACCACCTCAAAAGACCTGACTCATTCTTTTAGCTACGCTAACCTTTTTCCCACTTCAACGCATCTTCTCACACTTTTCTGTCATCATTACATTCTTTGTTTGTCTTTAACCAAATATAATTTACTACTTAATTCCTCAATAATTTCCACATTTTATTACTACAGGCGTTACGTACGCCCACGTATGTCGCATTAATTTTCTTATTGGCCTGTAATCTTTTCGCGTTACTATTTTCCAAGCAAGCGTTCAGTCTCGCCTTGAAAATTAGAACTTTTTGACAAACTTTTCCCAGTATACGAAGAAACAATAAATGCCTAGAATTCTATCAGTCGTCATTATAATGTGAACATCAACTAACATTTAGAACTATTATACCATTTGATTTTTATTCCATTTCATAAATGACTGTTCATTATTATACATTTAGTGACTTTTAATGTTGATTTATTTATGTTCATAGCATAAATTCTCGTATAATTACAAATATCTTCGATAAAACAGCAAAATAATAACGGTAAATAACATTCTGGACGCGGTGAAAAAATTTAAGAAATAAAATATGGAAAGTAATGGAAATGAAATTCTTATCTTTTACTCAAATAAGAAATTAACTCTATCCTTTCACACAGCTGCTCAAGGCAGGAAGATCTGGCGTAAGATCCCGGGAATCCTTGGCACTCCAACTCTGAGCACCACTGGGGCTGAAATTCGATGGCTCTTGTTGCTTACATGGCTTAAGATCAATAGGGACTTAGAGGAAGGCTCAATCCTCCCTAACTTGTCAAGTTTCAATTCAGAGCAGAGTTATCTCTTACGCATCCGATCCCGAATTGAAAATGTTCCAATCCAGACACCATTTTTTTTAAATAGATATTCCAACAAACCTACATAATTTTATTGATAAAACTATCCCAAAGCATAACGTGATTTGAGTGGTCATCATGTACTCCAGTTTACGCAACTTGAACAGTTGGTTAATAATCACTCAAAAAGGAATGGCTTTATTGGCCATTTCTGCAATATTAATCAAATTCAACCAAATATGTTTACCCGAAATAGAAAAATGAAAAAAAAAAAAACAAATATGTATCGAGAAACGAGTTTCATTGCAGGCAAAAAGAGAGCAAAATTTCCGAAATTTACATGGTTGCAATCAAAACTAACTGCCTAAAGTTCATTTCACACCTAAACGAATACAGTCTGCAACAAATCCTATCTATATAAGGAACAATAACAATATTTATAACAACAATACTCAATATGTAGACCTGTAAGTCTAGTGATTCAGGATTTTTTTTTCTGAGCACATTAAGGACTTCGTACTTGCCAGTACTTAATACTGTTGCAGTAACTATTCTGTCCTATATTCAAAGTCAAAATTTCCCATTTCAGTTGATTTTTTCATACTTAATACATAAGAGTAAAATGATAAAATGTTTGCATTTGAAAATTTACATACATTAATCATTTAAATGGTAATGTTTTCACTGCATCGACTAATGGTTACAAGGTCAACAAATTCAAGGGAATTATGCACAATCACTCATAGGTAATGACTATTTTCGATTCTTCTCGGCAGAAAACACTGTCGTCGTATACTTTTTTCAAAGACTGATACAAACACTGCTTTTTTTATGAATAAACCTAACTTAATGATTGAGGAAGAGCACATACACAAAATGTCTCTAAAACAAGAGGCCTTGATACTTTGATAATCTTTCAATTGAGATTTGTACCCTACTTTTATTCGAGAAAGTCAATGTTTCAACAAGGAGACAAAAAAAAAAATGCTTCTGTCAATAGAAAAGGAACACGATTCATTACCAGGAACCAGTCGATGACGTGAGTCATGCAAGAGTGCATTGCATGTATGGAGCATGATGAATGGTTGCAACCTCCCAATTTCAAGATAATGAACAAACCACGACACACCATACAGCATAGTTGCCAACTGTCTCCAGAAACTGTACTGACAGCCTAATTGGCAGCGTCATCTCAGTGACTGCCGTAATTGACAGCTATGTAATGACCAAGTTAATTCAAGGATTATTGCTTGTAATAAGACGTGTATTGTTAAATGGATTGGGAATGCTTCCTGTAGTTGGGCATATTATGGCATAAGCTAGAGCCAACTACAAGTTAATGGCAGTAAATCCGTGATTGAAGGTTAAGACCTGGACTGCCAGGAAGGCAATCTTCTCCTCAAGGAAAACTGGGCCATTCTTCCCAAACCTTACACACCATCTCCAGCTGTTCCAAGTTCAGTAGCATCGGTAATTATCCTTCAGTTATCGTTCACAGAGAACTGAACTACTCATCATGCCTCCATACTGAAAAAAAAATCGAAAAATAGGAAAAATGAAAAAAATAAGAGGAGTACAGAGAAAAAACCACACACTAATAAACCAGATTGCAAATACAAAACAGTGAAAAAGGGAAGAAATTATAGAGAAATGTGAAATGTCTGGGGATTAAAGAAAGGAACGTGAAAAAGTCAAGCTGGATGAGATGATAAATTGAGGAAGTAAAAAAATTATGTGTGGAACAGAAATAAAATTCTGACTCACATCAGGATCGAACCCAAGTCTTTCAAATGAAGGACCAGAGTGCTGCCAACCACGCCACACAAGTCATAAAAGAAGTTGGAACCTGAGTACAACTGTACCCAAGGAATTACCTGGGCAGGCTATCTGATTGCATTCCAGCGCGTTTTCCCCAACTTCCTGCCCAGGTAATTCCTTGGGTACAGTTGTACTCAGGTTCCAACTTCTTTTATGACTTGTGTGGCCTGGTTGGCAGCGCTCAGGTCTTTCATTTGAAAGACCTGAGTTTGATCCTGATGTGAGTCAGAAATTTATTTCTGGTCCACACGTAATTGTGTGTTGATATTTATTTTTATATATATATATATATATATATATATATATATATATATATATATATATATATATATATATATTGATTCTAATATATGTATATATATATATATATATATATGATTCTATATATATATATACTGTATATATATATATATATATATATATATATATATATATATATATATATATATATATATATATATATATATATATATATATATATATATATATATATATATAATAGATAGATAGATAGATAGATAGATAGATAGATAGATATAAAATTTATGTACATATGTGTGTATGTATGTGTGTGTATGTTCTAGCATAACTCTGAAACGCATTGAGTAATTTCAGTCAAAATTGGTATACCTAATTGGGAAAGAATACTGTGGGGGTAAGAAATCATTGGCACCAAAGGGGGTGGGGGTGGGAAGGGGGTGACATGTAAAAATAACAGAAAATGACAGATATTAGTGTCTAATCCATAGTTTTCAAGATTGCCGAGATGAACAGTGACGCTCCCGATGCCCTTCAAGTCCAAGTTTAGCCCTGATAGGAAGGGGGTGAGAAGGAGTGGGAGGGGGTGACATGTAAAAATAGCCGAAAATGATGCATATTAGTGTCTAATCCATAGTTTTTGAGGTTGCTGAGATGAATAGCGACACTCCCGATGCCCTTTAAGTCCAAGTTCAGCCCTGATAGGAAGGGGTGGGGTGAGAAAAGGTGGGAAGGGGGCGACATGTAAAAAAAAAAAAAAAAACAGCAGATATGAGAGAGAGAGAGAGAGAGAGAGAGAGAGAGAGAGAGAGAGAGAGAGAGAGAGAGAGAGAGAGAGAGAGATGTTTATCGGCTGTCATTCAGAGTTTTCCCAGGCAGCGATGGTTGGTCAGCTAGTGTACATATATATATATATATATATATATATATATATATATATATATATATATATATATATATATATATATATATATATATATATATATATATATATATATATATATATATATATATGTATGTATGTAATGTGTGAGTGTGACTCTCGTGCGCCAGAACTCCCTTTACGTTTGTTCTCCTTTGCTGGGGAGTGAAGCATTCATAAGTAGCATAATCCTAGTTTAGGAATGTTTTTGACATGAGTACAAACTTAATATCAAAGCTACAAGGGGTATACACATTTCTAAAAAAGAGAGCAGAAAATACCGAACGAAATTCCTTGGTAAAATATACGTAACTCCCAGATTCAAATGATTTCATGTACTCAACGGTCTGGAACTTTCCGAGTTTTTCCACTGCTCCCGACTGCTGCATTTGGTAACGAGGAAATGTAACATATTTGACTGAAATGTAGAAGAAAAACTGAGCAGAAAAATGAAGAGTTCCTCTACGGAAAAATCTGTTCCAGGGAAACGCAACTGTGACGTCAACGGAATTGACCCAAAAAGCTTAGACCAACGAAAGCCGAGGAGAGATAGTTTGCCGGTTGTTTAAGACAAAACCAACCTTTTACCAGCAGGGTTCTTCGCCAAATAGCTTTCTGTAAGTGTGGTGAGGGGTTAAATGGATACAAACGCATGCCGAGGACCTCTGGACTCGTAACAACTCAGAGAGAAGTGGAGAACACTGCTACAATTGATTCCCGAGGTCCCGGCGTTCATGATTGTCGCCAGATAAGTTGGGTTTCATTCCCGAGTGAGCTCGAAAGCTCTAAGTCTCTCTGTGCCTTTATTAATATGAGCAGTGAACCATGCAAATGGTAGCTAGTCGATTGCAGTGGATAGCGTCCAGTAGAGAAACAAATGGGGCTCGCAACGACAAGCCAAATGATTACTATGAACTGAAAGACCAGCACTTTCTGGAACCA
>NC_089776.1:32905834-32920834 GCF_040412425.1 Macrobrachium rosenbergii | reverse complement strand
TCCAGATCCTCTTCTATTCCGCGTATGCATAAGGGAGCATTCATCCCTTTTGGTTACTCCCCCACATGTAAAATTAAACCCTAAATGTTCCATTGCAACTAAAAACTAGTCTCCGTATTTTCCTTAACTTAAAGAGCTTATGTATCCCTTCCCGGTTTATTCCTCTCAATTTAAATAATGCCAGTCCTATTCCTCTTTCCCCTCTACTAAAAGGCAAAAACCATTAACAAATTCTAATCCTGTTACTCAGGTCTAAAATTCACCGAACAATCGCAGTCATTTTTACTTATGAAGAAAAGAAGCGAGTATCTACTTTATTTCCGTCCTTTCTAAGAGTAAAAACCCTATCTTTCTTATCGAGTTTTGAAAAAAGGAAAACTTTGGATCATTCATAGAACAGAGACCAAGGACTCTTTCCTCTCTCAACCCGTGCTTGTACCCTGTGTTATCTTTCACATTGTCCTTTTTTACCACAAATCCCTATACCATTCTCTTCTTTTAAGACCAACTCCCATCACTTCATCTCTGCTCAACTAAGAGGGTTTAAATCTCTTCCACCTCGCAATAAATCTCCCAAGTTCTGATGCGGTCTAGATTAAAAATACCAGATTCGTATTTTCTTTTCCTCTCTCTGCGCGGGAGTATAGAGCTCAGAGGTCCCTTCCAGTTCTCACCAACAACTTTAATCAGTCGCAATTTCTGTTAATTGGAACGACGATAGTAAACGTTCTGAACTTACTCCACTTTTCTTTATGCTTCTTCATGATTCATGCCACCCAAAACCGGTCATACGCTTCATATTTTATTTATCTTACTTGTCAGTGAGATCTAGAATATCCATTAATAATAAAGACAACGATCCTTTCTGTTTTAAATAATTTACTTAAGATAAAACCTCTAGTGTCTTTGTATTCCCGCACAGACAGAAGGAAATCTCAAACTTTCCTTACACCACAATTAAACCTTTGATTAAAATCTAAGTCCATGTAACTAAAAGTAAATCCCGTAATAAGCCGGTATGACTGCTTTGTGAGTTTTAATCAATAATTTACATAAGAATATGGAAAAAATCCCAATCTTCCTTTAGCTCCACGGTAAAGTGTATTAAAAGGCACCTTATTTGTGTTTCTTCAATACTGCAGATCCATGTTTCATTCACTACCCTTTTCTCGTTGGGAAAAACATCAACCCACACCTAATCTAAACTTAGGTATGAGAGCAAAGGGCGATCCATACTTAGGTACGCGTGCACAGGCCCACTGGCAACTCTCCCAGTGAGTCAAGATCTAATCCAATCATAGGCATATGGGTAATTTCTCTCTTGGCCGTCTGTACCTCACGATAATTTAGCGATGAATCTGGAATTCTTTATCTCTACACTTGGGTGTGACCCAGAAGTCCACTTCGCTATCCTTCTTTAATAAAATCTTTTATTCCTTTTATCCATATCCCTTTGACAGGAACCTCATCTCTAAAACCAAGGTTATAATCAACAACTGAACATTTTATGTCCTTTTACGGTTATTGAATTCCCCTAGCATTATTTACAGGGCAATACAATCCCCCAAGCGCATTTTCATTTCCCTATCAGAGAACGAGCTCATTAACTTCATCTTCTTATCTACCTTTACATGTGAATGAAAGCCTTCATTCGATTTCCTTTAAAATCATAGAATAAAACTTTACTAATTAATGGAGACCTGTTTCCACTTCATACTTGGATTAACTTAGAATTAAAATGGCATTACTTCGTTCCATTTCATATAACTGGAAAACAGAGCCTTCCTAAATAAACAATTTCTAGGAATTGAAACTAATGACAGAGAAGGAAAATCTCCAGTACCAATTCCTCCCAGATTCTTTTGTACTCTGATACGAACTCTGCGTTATTACCATAATTATTCTCTTTTGCGCATGAGCAAATTACACCGAACTTCACTCTGCTCAAGCAAGAGTCCCTGTCATAGTTCTGTTTTCCTCTAAGCAGACGTAAATTCCAACGATTTTTTTCTTCACACAAAAGGAGAGTTATAGAGTGAATTCTAAATGCTTGAAACCTTTTCTCAAGACAGCCCGCTAATAATTTTATAGATTTCCTCTGTGAAGCAGTGAATTCAACCTATTCTTTCTCCTTTACTCTAAAGGAATGAATGTCCCTACTTTCCTTACATTTTACTGTGCTCGTGAAAGAACTACAATAGATTATTCTCTCGTACCTAAGAAGTGTCCCTGATATCTTTGAAAGTTTCCTCTACGAGGTGTGCCCATAATCCCCTCACATTTTCCTCTGCACAAGAATAAACTCGATTGCCTTACTCTCTTCAAACAAGAAGAGTGTTAATAGTATATTTAAGCATGTCTTTTATCGAAAAGTCATGTCCTTAATATCTTAATACTTTCGTTTGGTCAGGAGTGAATATCAGTTCCTTAGTGCCCTTTGTATAAGAAAAGTTTCCGCTGCACAAAAGTCAATACCGATTCCGTACTCATTTCTGTCCTACAAGCAGAACCTTTATACGTTCACATACTGCTCAGGAATAAACAGCAATTTATGATTCCCTTCTATCTTTAACCGTTTGGCCGGCACCTAAGTAAATATCAATGCCTTACTCCCTTTTACCCATGAAGCATATCCCAAATATCCATACATTTCCTTTGCGCATGAGTAAAATACCAACACCTTACTGCCTCTTACGTATAAGGACTCGGCTTCCATCTCCTTATGGGAGCGAAGCACTCCTAATTTTCCTTCGGTTGTGCTCTCAAGACAAAGCACCCCCATCCCTCTCCATATTCTCCCTCCCTCCCCCCTCCCATTCCCCAAATAATGAAGATCCAACCAAGACGGGCATAGTATATTCCATAGACAATACCAAAAGCCTATTAAACTGCTTCTTCACCAGAGCAACAACCCTTCACCAAAGAAGCTTACGGATCTGATCAGCAATTATGGCCGAACTATAAGAGCTTTTGTGGTTCCTCTCCTAAGCCTATATCGCAAAGAGACTTAAGGTGCTTAGGAAATAAGATTTGCATACTGCACAGGTCGTCAATCACCCTTGTTGCTCTGGTGCCAGACACAAACACGGAAGAGGAGAGAGAGAGAGAGAGAGAGAGAGAGAGAGAGAGAGAGAGAGAGAGAGAGAGAGAGAGAGAGAGAGAGTTCTATTCCCGGTGATTATTAGGAGCACTATTTGGATGACATAACGCATGTTGTTCGACGATTTCTTTGGTTTAAGCGATATCATTTTTTTCACTATCAGTTAATTTTAGAATTATATAGATTTTCCATCATAGGGGAGAAGAATGTGTTATATATATATATATATATATATATATATATATATATATATATATATATATATATATATATATATATATATATATATATATAATTCAGCTATTAATCGAACTATAGAATAATAATCTATTTTCTTTTACATGTTAAAACGGTAAATCGTCTCCTCTTTCTCTCTCTCTCTCTCTTTCCGTCTCTCACTCTATCTATCCCTGGATAAAATATATGTTCAACATGCAAAATGGATTTTTACCGTAACAAATCAAATATACCCCGTCAAACACGGTTACCAAAAGGCACTGGGAATTTCCCTCGAAAAGAAAAATAAATAGTGTTTCTTCTATCAAGTACAATTTCCGGGGAGCGAATCAAATACACAACTTATAAACGAGCACGTTAACTTCATGCGGAGAATGTCTGCACAAATGCAAGTGCATACATAAACACAGAATTATATATATATATATATATATATATATATATATATATATATATATATATATATATATATATATATATATATATATATATATATATATATATATATATATATATATATATATATATATATATATATTAGTCCTGTGTTTATGTATGTACACTTGTATTTGTGAATGAATTAAGAATGAATTAAGCGAATTTTCCATAATGTTCCCATTTTTTTTCTAATCTGACAGAGACGAAAGCTTTTTCGTTGGTGCGTTTTTTTTCCTTTGAATGGTGTAATGAATACTTTTGATGGAGAAGGAGAGATTTTTGATAGTACATTTTATATCTTTGATTGGTGTTCAATGAATATAGGCCTATCTTTGATGGAGGGGAGATTCAATTAGGTTTGCTTTTCTTTCCTTTATCGGGGTCCAGTGAATACCATTGACGGAGAGGGAGGTTTCAATGATGCATGCATTTTTTCCCTTTGTTCAGCATCTAAAGAATACTTTTGATTTGGAGATATTTTATTCACATCGGCCTAATCGCCGATTTTGTATAACAGCGGAGTTCACAACCGTGTAACCTAGAAATGGAACTGTTGCAAAACCCATAAATAAACATCTTTATTGGCATATTCCACATTGCTGGAACGGTAAGGCATTGTCTCCAGTTTCTTGCTCACTTTATCACGGCGGAAAAGCGAGACTGTTCAGAGTGACAAGTGAGCTGATCAGCTCCATCCCCTCCACCCCATATCCCCGACTACTCACTCCGACATCCCATACGCCAGCTTACTTGCCCGTTTAAATGATAACGGTTATTTTAAAAATCCACCTCACCGACAAACGAAGCTTTAAAATGCTTGTGTTTATAGAACATTTTCTGCTCGGAATGAATTTTTCTTTAATTTCACAAAAATTCGTGTTGCACCCTGTATATAAATCCATATATACATACATGAATAGGTATTATATATATATTATATATATATATATATATATATATATATATATATATATATATATATATATATATATATATATATATATATATATACACACACATATATACATATACTGTATATATACTCATATATAAAACCTGCTGGTCCATTTCACCGATATGTATGTAATTGTAAAAATCGCAATGCCTCTTAGCTTCTCAAATTCTTCACAACATGACCTCTTTCTGTTACTCTGAATGAGAGTTAGAATCCTGCTACGGACATCACAATGACACCATATCTCGCATTTGGATCTCAGGACACTGTACTGATTGACAATCGTATTGAAAAAATGTGTGAAGGATATGAGAAATCAAGAGGTCATTGTGGTTATTGTAATAAATATATATATATATATATATATATATATATATATATATATATATATATATATATATAAATATAAACTTTATCACACAATTGTTCTGTGCATTAATAATATTAATAACAGGATCTCATTTAAACTGGATATCTGGTATCCGTAGACGGATAACAGACGATGAGAACTGTTAGTCCTATAAAGCTTGTAACTTCTCTTGAATAAATATTTCCGCTAGATACTATCCAGTTTAAATAAAGTCCTGTTATTTATATATATATATATATATATATATATATATATATATATATATATATATATATATATATATATATATATATATATATATATATATATATATATATATATATATATATTAATACAACCACTGAAATATGTTATCAATTTCTTGACAGCAAAATAGTGAAATTTAAAAAAAATCCTTGACTGAGAGCACATCTATAAAACACTTGAGATGTAGTTCTACAGCACAAGCTATGTAATTCAGCAGGTACAGTTGTACAGCACAAGGTATGTAATTCAACAAGTGAAATTACAATATACAAACCAAATATTTTCGTCTCAGTGCCCTGAAGATGGAGCTTCGCTATATTCAAGGTGGCATTTGGTTTTATATAGCGCTATTATTATCAGGTAAATGGCATTGGGTGCAAGGTAATACAAACTAGGAGAAACTAAAGTTGCCTGGAGATTAACAATGGCATATTCTTTCTTATTCAAAAGAAAGATTTTTCTTATTCAAAAAGAATCTTTCTTTTGCTTGACTGTAAAGTTCAAGGGCAGCCTTTATCTCAGTCATACTCCTTTGAACTTTCAGAAGACATTGCTAGTTGGACGAAATCTATAACGTAACGAGGAGCGCTGAAAGAAGACAATACCAGAATTCAACACGAAAGCGGAGGGACGCCAGGTACGCTCTAGGAGATTAATACTAAGCAAACTGGAAATTAGAAAAATTTATTATTACATTTCTGGCTGAAGAGCCATACACGCCGTTCATTAACTCAGGCCTCTACCTAACAACCCCAGCAACACCCCTCCCCCCGCGCCCCTACACCTTTTCCTCATCTCCCTAAGAAGAAAAAAAAAATCGTTCTCGGCATTAATGAAACAAAGGCTAATTACAAAGTGAAAATCTGCTCGTTCTATGTCTGTCTGTCCGTCCATCTGTCTCCTCCTCTGCGCACAATCCCACAAGAGAGTGAAGAAGAGTGGAACGAGAAAGAAATAAAGGGGGGGAAAATATTCGGGTAATTTAATGAGATCTGCGAAACTAATCAGGCGACTTGAAGCAGTTCCGGGGGTGACTAATTATTTTCGCTTTGTCATCAGGGAAAAGACCCGTTTACTTTTCTTTTGTCTGAGGGGAAACATAAATGGGGAACACGAGGTTGGGGGGAGGAGGGAGGGAAGAGCGGAAAATAAAACCCCAAGGCATAATAACACTGTTGTGTTGGGTGTTTTGGGAGACAGATAGCGGAACCTGACCGTTTTTGACCAATAACGTTCCAGGAGAGAGAGAGAGAGAGAGAGAGAGAGAGAGAGAGAGAGAGAGAGAGAGAGAGAGAGAGAGAGATTAGTTTGATTAAGTAGTCTGCATACATTTTAAATAATCAATTCATACGAGTATCAAATATTAGTGCAACGTTAATTATAAAATGAAAAATCCCTCATTACCTTTATTAATGTTGGCCACATGTGACGATAAAAAACTGTAACAATAACACTGATTTATATTTTACCGTGTTAAACTTTCCACATGTTTTATTTCTCTATGAATAAACATAACAACTTCACATTTTATTTCTTTACAAAATGCAGTCGATACCATTTTGAATGACATTCTGATGTCCAAGAACAACTTCTGTACGAGGCAAATTCAGAGACAGTTAAGGGAATAACTTCCCATCCAAGCAAACATACACAGAGTTCAGCCAGTGATTTTTTCCCGCCACCAGTGTCAAGTTTCGGTTTCTCTTCTGCATCCGTTTTTTTTTTTTTCTTCTTCTTTTCCCCTCTCAAGATACAGAAATGTCCATCCCTTAAGTCCTTTCTCTTCCTTTTCCTTGTTTTCTTCGAGCCTGGGCTAGAAAACGACATCTGGTTGCCTGCCTTATACTTCTGTGTTTACCACGTTTAACTATGTATGACCGAGCTTGATGGCATGCGCTACGCTGCACTAGAACCCGGCGCTGCCCGTCATGACTCCTCTACCCTCCCGATCCCCTACCTACCCCGCCCCCACCCGGGGCGGACAAACAAGAAAGATCCACTCGGATTTCATTACTATAGAAGATAGATAATCACGAACTAGTTGGTGCATGATTCTCATTACAGCAGCCTTATGTCAGCACGAGCCCTTGCCCGAAGGCGGCCTGAAACTTGGTAAGGTCTTCAAGGAAATAAGAAGCCTAGTGTGGACCTCCGTAATCGGCAAAACCAAACTATACATCATGACGTTTGTTTCACTAATCGGAAATTTCCAGCCTTTGTTAAGTTCTCTCGCCCTTTAATCTTCTACAAATGACGTAGAGATGTTATCACCCACAGAAAGGAATTTATCAGTGCTTCTGTTCTACATTTTATAATTTAATTTCCCTTTCTTGCATTGACTAAACTTAGTTATATGTTTGTAGGCATGTAAATTAATACATAAAACTTATACAAAATTACTTCTTACATTAGATTCACGCAGAAACGCACTCAATTCAAACTCAAAATTCACACACACACAAACACACACATACACCCAATTCCATTCACACACACACACATGCACCCTCCACACAAACACGCAATCCAAAGCAGTTCAGAGCAAAAACAGCAAATACAATAAGGCCCGTGAATTCCAGCGTTGCTGATACAAAGAAAGTGTTTTCCGTTGTCTTTGCACTTTTGGACCTCTCCATCTTAGCAATATTTCAGCCCAAATAAAATTTGGGGACGTCTCGAAGAAAGACAACAGTATTTTTTTTTCGTGAATTTACTCTAGCGATGATGCATTTATATATTGACAATATAGAGAGTGCGCTTGCCAATCTAATGTATATATATATATATATATATATATATATATATATATATATATATATATATATATATATATATATATATATATATATATATATATATATATATATAATTCCCATGATTATAATATATATGTATATGTATGCTTTAACTTATAATTCCCATGATTAGGCTATGTGTTATTAACAAGGTGTAATGAATTTGATAGCAAGTGGTACTTGTGACTTTAACTGTCTACATTAAACAACTCTTCATCTCTCTCCATCGACACAAGATTAACTTCTCTTTCAACAGCATTCTAATTTTAGATCTCTGATTCAAATTTTCTTTTACTCATATATCTGTCAACTTAATCTTTCATCTACTCAGTACCAACACATTCTAAAAATACACACACTTGTCTTGGACAGTACATTTTTTAAATTAACACTTAAGTATTTTTCTTTTGGGGCAACATACTCTAACCACTGAAGACTATTTTTTTAAAACATTTCCAAAGGACTCTCTCCATTTTCCACATCCACATTTTCTACATCCACAAAGCCGACCAAGTACACATTCAAACTTTTCTAGAAATACTGTTTTTTACTGTCGCTCTTTTTAATTCACTGGATCGAACGGCTTATTGTAATATATAATTGTTTGTTAAGTGCATGAGAGCCAGGAATTCATATAATCACATGTAAGAAGGAGCCGTATATTGGCAACTGAAGAACTCACTGACTGACCAGGGTACAGGAGTTATGGAAGAGGGGAGGAACTCACTGACTGACCAGGGTACAGGAGTTATGGAAGAGGGGAGGAACTCACTGACTGACCAGGGTACAGGAGTTATGGAAGAAGGGAGGCACTCACTGACTGACCAGGGTACAGGAGTTATGGAAGAGGGGAGGAACTCACTGACTGACCAGGGTACAGGAGTTATGGAAGAGGGGAGGAACTCACTGACTGACCAGGGTACAGGAGTTATGGAAGAGGGGAGGAACTCACTGACTGACCAGGGTGCAGGAGTTATGGAAGAGGGGAGGAACTCACTGACTGACCAGGGTACAGGAGTTATGGAAGAGGGGAGGAACTCACTGACTGACCAGGGTACAGGAGTTATGGAAGAGGGGAGGAACTCACTGACTGACCAGGGTACAGGAGTTATGGAAGAGGGGAGGAACTCACTGACTGACCAGGGTACAGGAGTTATGGAAGAGGGGAGGAACTCACTGACTGACCAGGGTACAGGAGTTATGGAAGAGGGAGGAACTCACTGACTGACCAGGGTACAGGAGTTATGGAAGAGGGGAGGAACTCACTGACTGACCAGGGTACAGGAGTTATGGAAGAAGGGAGGCACTCACTGACTGACCAGGGTACAGGAGTTATGGAAGAGGGGAGGCACTCACTGACTGACCAGGGTACAGGAGTTATGGAAGAGGGGAGGAACTCACTGACTGACCAGGGTACAGGAGTTATGGAAGAGGGGGAACTCACTGACTGACCAGGGTACAGGAGTTATGGAAGAGGGGAGGAACTCGCTGACTGACCAGGGTACAGGAGTTATGGAAGAGGGGAGGAACTCGCTGACTGACCAGGGTACAGGAGTTATGGAAGAGGGGAGGAACTCACTGACTGACCAGGGTACAGGAGTTATGGAAGAAGGGAGGCACTCACTGACTGACCAGGGTACAGGAGTTATGGAAGAGGGGAACTTGCTGACTGACCAGGGTACAGGAGTTATGGAAGAGGGGAGGCACTCACGCTGACTGACCAGGGTACAGGAGTTATGGAAGAGGGGAGGCACTCACTGACTGACCAGGGTACAGGAGTTATGGAAGAGGGGAGGAACTCACTGACTGACCAGGGTACAGGAGTTATGGAAGAGGGGAGGAACTCACTGACTGACCAGGGCACAGGAGTTATGGAAGAGGGGAGGCACTCACTGACTGACCAGGGTACAGGAGTTATGGAAGAGGGAGGGACCCTCTGGCACTCACTTGTCCTCAGAATAAATAAAATAGTGATCGAGCTGAATAAGAAATAAGAAAGTAACAGGGTAAACATACGCAGCATACACATACCTGGAAAAGTTGAGAATGATTGGAGAGTGAGATCTGGAGTGATATAGATGTAAAGTATACATAATGAAAGTGGTTGTTTTGGTGTGAAAATGGGTCGCTGAGGAACATGTTATGTGCTATACTTAAAAACTTTTAATGAAGAGTGATGAAACAAGTCAAAAGTAATGATAAAGGTGTGTAATAAAGGAAAGGCATCGTAAACAGAGCTGAGGTAGGCGATGTTAGTAGATAGCATAGTGGGCGATGATAGTAGTAGAGGGAGCTGGCAAGTAAAAATGAAAAAGGGTGTTTACAAGAAGAACAAGTTGAAAGTTAATAGTAGCAACTGTAAGATTGTGATTGAAAACAGAAGCCAAATATAAAAACTGCACCAATGAACGTTAAGGATACAGGATGGAAAAACAGAAGGACTTATTTCTATAGGTATTCAAGAATATATATAATGAATGATTCTGCTGGTTTCAAGAAAAGAGAATAAAAAAAATAACAGGAAATAATAGGAGTATGAAACCTGTAAAAAGTTAGAAGTGGAGAGAGTAACATACCTTGCTGAAGATACAAAGAATAAAAGTATTGTTTGGCCAACTCTCCTTTATGGAAGTGAATTTTGGATAGTGAATGAAAATTAAAGAAATGTAAGAGAAAGATACAGCAAAATGGTAAACACGTGTCAAAAAGTGGCAAGATTGGTCGATTAGAGGAGGGTAATTCGAAAGTTTTCATCGGCAGATCTGTTGGAATGGAAGGGCCTTAATAACTCAAGATGTATACAAGACTTGCTCAGTGGGTGTGCGCATGCGCTCTTGGGTGTTATAGAGGGGATACGGGATTACAAGGCACTGCTGACAAGGCTTTGAGTCGGTTTATTAACGTACTTAATGATTTGGAAGCTTTCCGCACAAGAATTTCATTCTCAACCTGAAATTCAGCCTTCATTTTTGTTCAAAGGCGCCAATATTTGAAAAGTGGTACAACAAGTTATTTAAGGAAATTATGATATAATACTCATATACTGGTGTTGTATGCCAAGGTATAAATATGGCAAAACTGGAAATTTACAAGTCATCAAATATGAACATTTGAATAAAGGTATTTTCATTACCTGAACCGTCTCTGACGGCATAATAATCCCGGCCGAGCTACAGTTTACTTAAAGACATGAGCAGGAGAGCTTTCCGAGAAAGCTTGTTATTCTTAATCAGTTAAAATGTCTATTACAAATGGTAGTTAACCTTTTATTTTCGTTCCACAAGAATTAAATCCACCATTACCTGGGTACTGTTTGGAGAAGCTAAGCCACGGATCGCCATAAGGGCGACCGTACCTCAAAAACCGAAGGAGAGAGCAGACCTTAATACGCTGGCAGTCGAAAGGCCTCTACGGTCTAACATCCTCGGGCGATGGAAAACAATAAATTTCAGCCACTTACGTCACAGTCAATTAAGGGTACGGTCCGTGGCCATCTTAAAGGATTTCCGTGCGGTTTCGAGATTTCCACTACACAAAACAGGCATTATGGGAGTAATCCCGTATTGACGCAGCTTAAATATAGCCTCCTTGTGGTGCCTTTCAGTGCAAGTGCTAGTGCCGCTGCAACTAGCATACTTGGCACTCTAGCACAGATACCCCAAAATGCTATGAAATCTGTCGTTACATGCAGTGCTCGGTCGTTGTGTTTAATTGAGTTGCTGTCAGTTGGCGTGTTCTATTGATCGCACCAAAATGTATATCGAAGCTCGCCCGCACTATGGTAGACAAACGGTATTTCCAAATCAACGGTTGGTCGAATGTACTGTGTAAATTGAGAACGTTTCATTGACAGTGGTCGAATGTGCTGAGTAAGTTTATAAAACTTTATGGAAAACTTTATAGAGAACAGTACTGCGTCAATTTATAACGCTCTAAATAAAATGGTAGAATGTAATAGTTAAATTTATCAAGTCTCATTCACCATGATAGAATGTACCAACAAAGGTTTATGACGCTTGATTTCTAATGGTCGAATATACTGTGTAAATTTAGATTTCATTAGCAAATGACCAAACGAAATAGATATTGCTAAAATGTTAATTATACAAATTGCTCGAATTAACTTATAAATAAACAAAATAAATGTACAGGTGGAATACTCAGCTTCATGATGTCAATATTAATCTTTACAACAACTATTTAGTCTAATACTGATTACAGTAACTGATAGTTCTACAATCGGTAATGATGGTTTATCATTTTAATTAATGGGACCCTTTTAGGCTGTAACGTAATCAGGTATGAATCCAAAACCAAAAATCCAGGAGCGTCTTGATAATTGCGTTTGCTTATCAGTATACCCATTGTATTTAGGTGTTAGTATATATCTGAATGGCACACATAGTTCCAATTTTGACCACAGCACAAAGTGTACTTTTATATCTGTGTTTTCCAGAGGGCAAAATATCTTTACATATGCAAATGAATGGTAAAAAATACAGTGTTAGTTAACAACTATCAACCAAGAGAAAAGTGAGAGGTTAATTATAGCAATATGTTACTTATATATTTGTTTTCATCAGTTTGGGAAGTATATTTACGATCTGGGTGTGAGCTTGTGTATGTGCGTGTATACGTGTTTGGAAAAAATTAAAAACTGCCATTTTTCAATTTTATAGAACATTTTAAAAAAATATATCACTGCAATATATACAGTATATATACACACACACACACACACACACATATATATATATATATATATATATATATATATATATATATATATATATATATATATATATATATATAACCTGCCGCTGCCAACCTGGGGAAAGCTCTGAATGACAGCCAATAAAATCTCTCTCTCTCTCTCACACTTCCTCTCCCTCTTACTCCATCTCTCACTCACTCACTTCCTCTCTCTCTCTCTCTCTCTCTCTCTCTCTCTCTCTCTCTCTCTCTCTCCAACCCTTCCTGTCTTTTCCCATCTTTCTTCTCCCTAACAACCCCTCTACTCTCTCTCTCTCTCTCTCTCTCTCTCTCTCTCTCTCTCTCTCTCTCTCTCTCTCTCTCTCTCTCTCTCTCACTTCTTCTCGCTCTCATTCTCTCTCTGTTACCCCATTCCCAACCCCCACCCCCTTTGGTGCCGTTGATGTCTTACCCCCACAGTAGTCTTTTCCAGATAGTAAGTCATATGCATACCGAAATTAGGTATGGTCATTTCGTAAAGTTACTGAGTCTACGGGCAAGACCAGCCCCATTTCACTGGCAGAACCAGCCCCGTTTCAGGGAAGCCCTTCCACCCCAACCCCTTTGGTGCCCTTTGGTGCTAGTGATGTCTTGCCCCTACAGTGTTCTTTTCGAGATAGTAAGTCATATGTATACCAAGTCTGGGAGAAATTGCTCAGTGCGTTTCAGAGTGTATGCGGAACACACACACACATCCATTTATATATATATATATATATATATATATATATATATATATATATATATATATATATATATATAGCAGGATTCGAATCCACATCCTGCATATCACACCGAGTTCACGTTGCCTTCCTGACCGGCGTATATCACTAAAATTGAACGTGACTGGCTACCTACACTGTACGGCACCCTCCGTAGGTTACAGCGAAATAGGCACACTGATTTTCAAAAGAAGGACGATAGCGCCAGCAAACCCAGAAATTTCATCAACACAACTAATGCTCACACCGAAGACTCACCACATAATGAGCCATTCATTCTAGAGCCGGAAACTAATTAGTATTTCCTAGATATAAAAGACCCTTTCTCAAGAATACTTGCGTTGTCATCCCAGCCTTCCCGCGGCTCTTCCTCTCTTCCTTTTGAATTATCTCTAATCCTATTTATTTGTTGATTTTTTCTCCCGTTTCTGTTTTTTTCTTTTTACGATGGGGCTATTTTTTTCTGTTGTCTTCTCTCTATTTTCTTGTTTGTTATGAATTTTATATTCTCTTCCTCACATCATTATTATTCACATGTTTTCTGTCCTCTTCTTCTCTATTTTATAGTTCTTTTTGCTAATCTGAATTAAGTCTGTAGGTTTTTTCTTACGAGAATTGTATTCTGGGAAAATCTGGGGGTTTAGATGCTTTCCATACGAGTCTTCGTTCATTTTGAAAATTAAAAATAACTGACTGATCGCTAATTTCGAGTTACCTGTCTTCTCCAACTTCACTCTTCTTCTTCTTCCCAGCTTGTTCCCATTTTTATATGGGGTCTCCAACTTCACTGATAATACAAATTAGTATGTAAAGGTACTGACATGAATTATCACTTTGTTTATACAGAAATTTCAGCTAAGTTATTTTGATTACACTTTTAGGCAATCCTCCATAATTAAACTATATCCACATTTACTTCCAAGACATCAGTAAAAATTCCAAATTATGCAATATACATTATACTTTTAGGCAATCCTCCATAATAAAACTATATCCACATTTACTTCCAAGACATTAGTAAAAATCCCAAATTATGTAATATACATTTATAGTGGGAATATAAGCCACACGATACACTGAAAAGCGTAAAGATATAGTGGCAGCTTTCATCCACTTGAACAGAGAACCTCTTCAGCCTAAAATGTGACAGAAGAGGTGTCCACTGTTCAAGTGGATAAAAGCTTCTCTTTATTTTTACTCATTATAATTTTATTATCTGATTAAAGTTTCCATATGAAAAGTTTTTTTACGTATGGATTTCTTCTCCTGGAATCTATGAAAACGAAATATTTATGGAAGTATATAATATTCAACACTTTTCTTCACAGCTATTTTTGTTTTTGATCTGTTAGATCCATTATTCTTCTTAATCTGTCTTATTTTCT
>NC_089776.1:32893334-32900834 GCF_040412425.1 Macrobrachium rosenbergii | reverse complement strand
ACGAGAGGAACACGTACGGAGTAATTGAATTTGTCTGGCAATAGATTAGTGGAGGACAGAATGACATTTAATGGTGATAAAATAAAGACAGCACGGCCAGCTCCTGCACACAGCCCACACGGGTGATCACGACAAGGCTCTCAATTGATCGCCCTGTCCGCTGCATGGATAAAGTACTCGGATTTGAATTTATCGACGCTAGGTGCGCGCGCTCTCTCTCTCTCTCTCGTATTACGAAGCAGCATGACGAAACTTTCTCTCTCTCTCTCTCTCTCTCTCTCTGTCGTATTACGAGGCAGCATGACGAGAACCGCCGGGCAACATTTCGAGAGTTTGACAAAACTCTCCCCTGAAGATTTGTTTTTCAATGAGAATCTAAAACCAGTTTTTTTTTTTTTTGGAGAATCTAAAACCAGTTGTTTTTCAATGAGAATCTAAAACCAGTTGTTTTTCAATGAGAATCTAAAGCCAGTTGTTTTTTCAATGAGAATCTAAAGCCAGTTGTTTTTTCAATGAGAATCTAAAACCAGTTGTTTTTCAATGAGAATCTAAAACCCGTTGTTTTTCAATGAGAATCTAAAACCAGTTGTTTTTCAATGAGAATCTAAAACCCGTTGTTTTTTAATGAGAATCTAAAACCAGTTGTTTTTCAATGAGAATCTAAAACCAGTTGTTTTTCAATGAGAATCTAAAACCAGTTGTATTTCCATTGTTTTTCAGATTCTAAAACCAGTTGTTTTTCAATGAGAATCTAAAACCAGTTGTTTTTCAATGAGAATCTAAAACCAGTTGTTTTTCAATGAGAATAAAAATCTAAAAAAACCAGTAGTTTTTCAATGAGAATCTAAAACCAATTGTTTTTCAATGAGAATCTAAAACCAGTTGTTTTTCAATGAGAATCTAAAACCAGTTGTTTTTTCAATGAGAATCTAAAACCAGCTGTTTTTCAATGAGAATAAAAAACCAGATGTTTTTCAATGAGAATCTAAAACCAGTTGTTTTTCAATGAGAATCTAAAACCAGTAGTTTTTCCATGAGAATCTAAAACCAATTGTTTTTCAATGAGAATCTAAAACCAGTTGTTTTTTCGATGAGAATCTAAAACCAGTTGTTTTTTCAATGAGAATCTAAAACCAGCTGTTTTTCAATGAGAATAAAAAACCAGTTGTTTTTCAATCAGAATCTAAAACCAGTTGTTTTTCAATGAGAATCTAAAACCAGTTGTTTTTCAATGAGAATCTAAAACCAGTTATTTTTCAATGAGAATCTAAAACCAGTTGTTTTTCAATGAGAATCTAAAACCAGTTGTTTTTCAATGAGAATCTAAAACCAGTTGTTTTTCAATGAGAATCTAAAACCAGTTGTTTTTCAGTGAGAATCTAAAACCAGTTGTTTTTCAATGAGAATCTAAAACCAGTTGTTTTTCAATGAGAATCTAAAACCAGTTGTTTTTCAATGAGAATCTAAAACCAGTTGTTTTTCAATGTGAATCTAAAACCAGTTGTTTTTCAATGAGAATCTAAAACCAGTTGTTTTCTATGAGAATCTAAGTAGTTTTTCAAGGAGAATCTAAAACCAGTTGTTTTTCAATGAGAATCTAAAACCAGTTATACACAAATTAAAGAGCTTGAACAACCGGAAGGAAAGAGAGAACAGGAAACGTTTGGGAAGTAAAAAACTGAAAGCAATGTAACTGGAGGACGAATAGACGTTGCAAAGGACCTTCCGTACTGTTTACAGTGTAACCGAACGCTATGAGGGAAGTGTGAAATGCGTATTTTACGTACGGCAGTCTATTACGATAGCATGAAATACTTTCATAGTGTGATAAAATAATTTTATGCTGCCAGATATGGAATAAATTACGGCAAGTGTCTGCGTTGCACCTTTATCTCGTGAATGTGACCGGCAGCTTTTCTCTCTCTCTCTCTCTCTCTCTCTCTCTCTCTCTCTCTCTCTCTCTCTCTCTCTCTCTCTCTATATATATATATATATATATATATATATATATATATATATATATATATATATATATATATATATATATAATATCCAAATGCATTTAACTGCCGGCACCATTAGGGAACAGCCTTCCGCTCTGGTTCTCAACTTTTTAGAGACGAGGTTGGCAGTCCTTCCCTCTTTATGTTCATCCCGGTAACGTTAATGTTAATTTACAACTGGGTGCACTGGTGAGCGGTAGGCCAGTCCTGAACCACGATCTTAGCCACTACCAGCCGAATATTGCATCACTCAACTACTGAAGGAGTAAGAAGACCAGACTACGAAGCAAAAAAATAAATAAATAAATAAAAAATAAGTAAAAACGATAAACCACTACGGCAGATGATAACCCCGGGACTATTTCAGCTCTAATAAAATGTATCCAGAGTCGACACATATGTATATATGAGCTCAAATAAATTCTCATACTTCAAGAAGCATTAAGAATTGAGGAACTTAACTCTTACTACCGTGCGTGGATTCGAATCCCGCCAGGTCAGATAATATTCTTATTTTCTATTCGACTCAAGGCTTGCGGAACTAACTATATCCAGAAAGTGTTAGAAAAGCTATTATCTAAAGATGTGGTCATTAGAACCATTGTCAGATTACGTAAATGAGAATGGAGGGAATCTTACAGAAATGAGTTTTGAAATTAGTATGATTGTTAGAAAACATGGTTGCCAAATTATCAATATTCCTTTGTATACATGCGAAAGAAAAAATTGGATGGGAAAAGAGTTTATTAGATTACGCTGGAGTATATTTGACCATTATTTAGTTAGTAATAGTTATAAGTTGGCGAGGAAAAAATGTAACTCTGGCCGTAAATGCAATTAAAACGTAAGCGCTGATAAGAGGAAATAGGGTAATCAAGAATAAAGTGAGAAAGAAGGAGGAGACAAAAGGGTTAACTAGGAACAAAGACTTTAGGAAGAATAAATTGTTTTTCACGGAAACAAACGTAGACAAAAAACGTTAATGTATAAAAGGCTCTCAGAATAACAACTCCTGATAGAGTGATTATACCTGAAGTCAACGAAGTCTTGCGACGAAGGAGAGAATATTTTGAAAATATACTGAATGGGAAACATAACAGAGTTAGTGCCACATAACCCAAGGGGTTAGTCTAAGTTTGAGAGTTTACAAATGAAAAAGTATCGACCGTGCATAGTGTAGAGAAGCTGCGGAAGCTAGTGAGTGCCTGAGAGTTTTTGCAAGAGGGGGAAATTTAGGGTACAAGAAAGGTCGATTCACAGGGATATCTGAAGGAAAGTAGTGTGCGTAAAGGGTTAGGAGGAGGCTTGGAGAGTCAAAAAGCCAAGGTGGGGATTTACGGAAGGATTGTTCAACGATGTTGAAGCTGACGAGGTAAATTGTTACCTCTCATATGTGGCATATGAAGAACTGAATGGATGAAAAATGCGATACTTGAAACCTACAATTAAATGGTTAACACAGGTGAAACGGCGGCTCACTATTTTCAGGTAGTTCACATATGTGGAAAGAATGGAGATATACTGTAAACTGATGAAAGGAATAGATCAATAGATGATAGTAGTTGGCAAAAAGAGTCTATTATTCCAAAGAATTAGGAGGAAAAGGGAAAGGCCATAGAATGTACTAAATATTTACAGTTACAGAGATATTAGGAAGGATGAACCTTAATATATAGGAAGCGCATGAACGCATGAAAGATGATGGCTCATGGCGTATGTCTGTCTGAACCTTCTGTGCAGATGCATGTAATGACATATTTTGTCAATATTATTAACACAAGGAACTCATCTAAGAAGCAGCAAATAATGTAAAAATAGGGCAGTCGGCTTTGGCTTGTTTGATCTATGAAACTACAAAAAAATACACACACACACACTCACACACACACACACACACACACACACACATATATATATATATATATATATATATATATATATATATATATATATATAAAATGCGTGTTACAGGGAATATGTGAAATCCAGGGATTTCATGAAATCACTAGGGAATGTGTGAACTGACTAATTCGCTTAGGGACACTTGATCCCAGAGGGCTAGTACTAAACACGGAGAAACAGTGATTCATCTACACTGTTTCGCCCTGTTTAGTACTAGCCCCTGGGGGATCAAACGCACTTTGGGACATTTGATCCCCCAGGGGCTGGTAATAAACACGGCTAAACACATTTGACGCCCCAAGGGGCTAGTACTAAACACAGCGAAACAGTGTAGATGAATCACTGTTTCGCCTTGTTTAGCCCCTAGCCCTCTTTGGGACATCAAACGTCCCTAACCGAAACACATTGGTTATTTCACAAATTCCCTGGGGATTTGGTTAAATCCCTGATTTCACATATTCCCTGTAACACACATATGCTGTATGTATATATATATATATATATATATATATATATATATATATATATATATATATATATATATATATATATATACTGTATATATATACACACATGTATACATAGGCTATATATATATATATATATATATATATATATATATATATATATATATATATATATATATATATATATATATATATACTGTATATATATATCTCTCACTTACACGCCACTTCCCATCTGGAAGGTTGGCTGTAGCCGTTAGCCCTCTGACTCTCACTATGCATTTGGGATAAGAGAGAGAGAGAGAGAGAGAGAGAGAGAGAGAGAGAGAGAGAGAGAGAGAGAGAGAGAGAGGCAGTAAATCCTTACTCCAGATGTTGTAAGCACCTTCATTTACCAGATGCTGACGTCGGCATGATCGATGAGAACGGGCATCATTAAATACGAATTTCACAGCGAGGGTATTGTCTTAGCTCAGACTTCTCTTCTACTTCGTTCCCCTGACTTGAGTTTGTCGGTTGTTTCATGCATGTGTGGAAAGATGTATGAGGTAAACAAAGAAACATGATAAAGGGGCAAAAAGAAGGCTTTCGAAGGTGTCTTAAATATTATGGGTGATAAATTAATGGTTGCAGTAGGAAAAAGAACAGGGGGAGGAGGTGGAGGGGGAGGGGGAAGAATAAAACTAAAGAATAAGAACTAAAGATAATAAAAGAACAGAAAAATGAGAGGGGGACGAGGAAAGGGAGGAGGAGGAGGAGGAGGAGGAGGAGGAGGAGGAGGGGGTAATAATTGCAATCGTAGTTACTGTTGTTTGCTACTCTCCATAAATATATTATTTATTATAACAAGAAGAGGAGGAAGATGATTAGAAGGAATTGAGACGGGGGAGGAGAAGCATAAGGAGGTGGAATAAGAAGGAGAGAAGAGGAAAAGAGAACTCAGGGGTGGGGAAGGAGAAGGAAGGAAGTGGGACTAAGAAGAAGAAAACATGAATGGAGACGTACAAAGCCAAGACACATAATACTAATATTCTGAAAACGAAATGCTGAAGAACAATGTGCACACTGAGGTAAAATCACTTTAGAAAATGAATGCACAATACTGTGTCACCACTGGTACAGGGTTTATATGTGAACGCGATCCCACGATTCCAGTCCAGCAAAGCAATTTGACTAGACAAAATTGAAGAAAACCCGATGGAACTAAGGAATGAATATGTAAAAAATGTAAAAGTGGAAATGTATGCTACAGAAAAATATCCACAATGCTGAGCTATAGCACAACACCGATCAGCTTGAAAACATTACTAGAAAAAGAATAAAATATGCACTGGATGATAAAGACTGAGTAATTAAAATGAAACAGACTGTATATTCTCTTTGTAAATAAAACAACTACGTTTTTTTTGTCAGATTCTACGATTTTTCAAGTAAAATAACGACGAAGGCTTTCCTACGTTCATAAGAAACATGATTATGAATTGTACGGTTACTCAAATATGTACCTTAACACGTCAGGAAAAATTAAGCAGAAAGTTACGGAAAGGAAAGCGATGGATAATTTCTGTCCAAAAAGAGACACAATCCGAAGGGAATAATGGTGAATCTTTAGAGCTGGGAAACAACATTTCAATGAAGTGAAACGAGAAATCGAGGAACAACTACTACAATAAAAAAAATTATAACCGAAACGAGAAATAGAGGAACAACTACTACAATAAAAAAAATTACAACAAGTCGTGGGAATATTTTTGTTGAAGTGGGGCTGAAAACTAAAGAATATCTTCTATGCAGAATTTAAGTTTTCCAAACTAAGGAGCATTTTCTGTGACGAAACGAGATCTGGAAATAAATGGATTTCTTCGAGAACGAAAGTTTTGGAAAATTCTGGAATATCGTGAAAGCTGAAGTGATTATGAAAACTATGGAATATCTTCTATGATTAAGGGCATTTCATAAGCAACGGATTTTCAGAGAAATTTTTTGAAAAGAGAAGATTAGGAAAATCTCCTGTGTACTGGAGTGGGTCTGAATAACTGACATTTCTACTACGATCAAAGGATCAAAAACTAAAGAATTTCTACGACATTGAAATCATTGTTAGAAACATCACCTACGTAAATGAATGAAAACTGCCGACTTACACCACTGCAATGCATTTGTAAAGCCAAAGAACTAAACAAGATTTCGTACGAACAAAAAAGGATTTCAAGTCCCACCAGATGCAAAGAATTTCCCTTCGATTAGAAGAGGCAAAATACCCAAAGTTAAGTATACCTTAGTTTAACCAGACAACTGAGCTGATTAACAGCTCTCCTAGAGAGGGCTGGCCCGAAGGATTAGATTTATTTTACGTGGCTAAGAACCAAATGGTTACCTAGCAACGGGACCTACAGCTTATTGTGGAATCCGAACCACATTATGACGAGAAATTAATTTCTATCACCAGAAATAAATTCCTCTAAGTCTTCATTGGCCGGTCGGAGAGTCGAACGCTGGGCCAACAGCGTGCTAGCCGACAGCTCTACCCACCCCTCCAGTGAAGAACTGTTCTTCACCATATATATATATATATATATATATATATATATATATATATATATATATATATATATATATATATATATATATATATATATATATATATATATATATATATATATATATATATATATATATATATATAATGTATTTATATATAATATAAATACAGAGTAACGAACATATATATATATATGTGTGTGTGTACACACACAACGCCACACAGGGATTAGAAACAAAAAACATCAGTATGTGGAGCACAAACAGTACATATGTACATATATACCCGACTGTAGTCGCTGTCTCCTTAATGTATTGGCGTTACCTGAAGAGGAACACTGATGTCTTAGAAACAAAAACATTGTATACTCATATGTAAATTAAAGAATCAGGAATCTAAATGTATTGTCTTACTGAAGAAGAACACTTAATACGATACTCGCAAATTAAAGAATCAGGAATCTAAACTGTCCTGTCTATATATTATATATATATATATATATATATATATATATATATATATATATATATATATATATATATATATATATATATATATATATATATATATATATATACTAACTGAA
>NC_089776.1:32873334-32888334 GCF_040412425.1 Macrobrachium rosenbergii | reverse complement strand
TCAAAAAGTTATGAACTATAACTGACAAAGAAATTTGGTGTGTCTGTGTGTGTGTGTGTGTGTGTGTGTGTGATGGACCGCGAAATATGTTAGTTGAAGGAACTAAACCATAGGTCTACCAACTTCATGAGTCTACAGTCCACTTCTGGCAATTTTGTGTAATAAAGGTCCACTGTCCTTTAGAGTTCGAGTAATGCTTTGATAAGTTCATAATAATCCAAATTTATAATATGATTGCATGTGGACAAACAAATTTGTTCATCAAAAGTTGTTATTATCAAATACTGAGAAAATGCTGTGCATGAAAACTATTAATACAGTTACCCGGTAAATTATTACAACACTAAATATATTACGACAATATATTACTGAAAATAATTTCCATATACTTGAAGATGAAATGTAATTTCAAGTCCAAAAGACCAAAAGTGACAACATTTTCCCACTGTACTACTAAACAAGGCAGCTAGTGAAATGGCTGCGCTTATTTTTTATCAACAAGTCTTAAGTAATCAGGGGGCATATGTGAACCGCACAACGCATGTACTCCTAGAACCCCAAGCGGGTTCCAAAGTATTGAAAATAAACCTATGCAGAAGTGTCTGTAAAAGTTTTCCAATTTTATGCTAAGATGCACTAACTTGGGCCCAGATTTCCTGCACGTAAGCTCTGTGGGACTGTTGTACTCTTGAGATAGATTTCGTCTCGAAGAAATCATCTCATTCAGTGTCTGGAACAAAATTGGTTTCAAGGGAAAGGGGATTTACCACTGATGCCTGATTAATCTCTTCTGTATCAGAGAAGGTCCTTGCAATTTTAAGTTTAAGTTGCTTTAAGTTTCAAAGGTGATGGGTTATTCCTGTACAACGACAAGTGTCGACCTCGTCTTGATCAACTCTACAAAACGTTGTAAACATTGGAAATAGATTATCAGAGTTGTCTTGCCCACAACATATGAATACACAGTTGCGTATTTTTCAAAATATTTTATTAATTTTATTAAGATAATTAAATATCTCAGCCAGATATATAAACATTGTTCCCACAGTGGATCACTAAAACAAGTAGCCAACTTGAGAACTCGGCCTAAAACTCTGCCTTTTGATAGCTGTCAAACTTTAGTTTAAAAAGGGGAGCTTGATACCCTGAATCCAAGTTTTGTATAAATTTTTGTCAAGATTTGCGTTGACACATACTTTATATAAATAAGAACTGGCACTCTCTAAGAGGGCTTTTGAGTTCATTATTTCTCTTAGCATAGCCTTTTTATCCTGGATGTGAACCCTGGCTTTGTTTTATATTGCAGGCAGTTCAGAGTTTTTCATTTTACAGTTGTGTACTACCTAACCTAAAAAGTTCCTGTGGGCTGCCATTGAATATGTCCTGACTTACAAATTTGGAACCAACTGTTCAGTACAATTGTAATGAACAGTTGGTAAACTGAGTAATCCGTGGATTGAATGTGTCCAAAATGTGCGCGTGTTGGTTCGGCGTATTGTTGGTATAACGAGATTGGCTTGGAGGAACAGGGGAGCTCTTCTTCAGTCCAGCAGAGCAAGAGCTGAAATAGTTCTGCAGTAAAGGGAAAGATATGGAAACCATCTTTTCGTGGAAACTGGTGCAGACAAAATTATTATTATTATTATTATTATTATTATTATTATTATTATTATTATTATTATTATTATTATTATTATTATTATTATTCAGATCAACCCTGTTCTTATGGAACAAGCCTACAGGGATAATTAACTTGCAACTCAAGCTTCCAAAGAATATGGTGGTCTTTTGAAAGAAATTACTGGAGGTAATAGGAAGTACAGAAGGAAGAGATCAGTTATCAAAAAAAAAAAAAGATAAACAGATAAATGAATGAATAAATACAGGCAAAAATATAAATAAGTAAATTATTAAACTACAATGTGAATTGTTCTAGGGTAGTTATTCATAGCATTTCACTTGAACTTCTGAGGTTCTGATTGCACAACATCTTCAGGAGACTATTCCACGGTCCAACGGTGTGAGGAATAAAAGGCCTCTGGAACTGAGAATTTCGACAGCTTGGCGCATTTACTGAATGTTGGTGCTGCTTCAGCGAAGTTGGTCGCTCTCGGGAGTAAAAGGGGATCAGGGGTCAACTGAGATAGTGAAAGATCTCTGCTAAAATACAGGGAGTAAAAGGGGATCAGGGGTCAGCTGAGATAGTGAAAGATCTCTGCTAAAATACAGCTTATGAAAAATTGACAAACAAGACCATCGGTTGATGGTCCAATGATAACTGTTAATGTTAGGAAGCAGAGACCTGCCACTACGAACCACTCTATCTAGAAGAGATAAATCACTGGCAGAAGTAGTCATTCACACTGGAGAGCAGTATTTTAGTAAAGTAAGGACAAATCGCCTATATCATTTTTAAAAAAATATGAGGTCTTTCTTATAATACCTTTATACCGTACAAAATTTGCTGACACTTTGATATTTCTCAAAAGTAAGATGTGAGCCAAAAGTTACACCAAGTGTAGTCAGAGCTTCAGACTTATTCAGTCCCATCCACTTTTAGTGTTTTCATTTTATTGGAGTTCTGCTTCATACCACCGACTACACCATTCGCCTAATGTGATCCATGTCACGATAGAGAATAAAGGCAGCTTCATTTCTCATAAGTGGAGACTTGGCTACAACTACAAGTGCTGCATCGTCGACATACTGAACAATATGGTTTTCCAGGCCAACAACCATATCACTTGTATACACTAATATAATAGTGGGCCAAGAACACTACCTTGTGGAACACCGGACACAATAGGTCTTGGTTCACTTAAGATCCCATCAATAGCAAATCAATGCTGCCTGAAACATATTCACCCACTCCAAGATTCTAAAGTTTGAAAAATAAGTGCCTAATGTTTACTGAATCGAAAACAGCACTAAAATCCATTTGAATTATTTTACACTTAAAACTCTTATGAGGATTCTCTTGCAAATGGCGTGTCAAGTCTCAGAGCACCACAGGTAATTAACGGCTTCCTATATGCATATTGACTATTAGCTTACAATCCTTTGGATTCAACATACTTATATACAGGCTTAAAAAAGTTTTCTGCGTCTTTGGGGAGCACTGGGAGAATAAGAATTGGACTGTAGTTACTGTAGTCTGCAGATATGCCGCTCTTTGGAACAGGCACTGCATTACTAAGCTTGCACTCTTCAGCAAAGACACTACTTCGACCTGAAAATCTATAGAATCTAATAATCTCAGGAAACAATGCGCTAAACACCTATTTAAAAAGAATTTTCGTAAAATCCCTAGAACGATATGCAAAATTTTGTAAGGATAGGTTGAGGATGACAAGTATCAGGCAGACAAACTCAGCTGATTGCTGAGCTTCAAAAGCTCGATGAAACTATTCAGCCTATTCCTTGTAGCCAGTAACCAATCCACCATCGCCTGTAAGTAGTGGTGGGATGGAAGACGAGCCTGACTCAAAGACAGAAGATGCCAATTTGGTCCACCAAAGATGAGGCTGAGTAATTTCTTCAAGTTTCTTCTTAAAGGAATTATTGTAGTTTCTCACACCTATAAGTAAGGTTGCAGTGATTCGGTAGACAGTTTGCTTGTGATTCTGTCTTCTGTGGAAGGAATCTCTATTTGAGCAGCGCTCCAGATAGGGAGAGACAAGGGTAGTTTAAGTTAAGTTAAGTATACCTTAGTTTAACCAGACCACTGAGCTGATTAACAGCTCTCCTAGGGCTGGCCCGAAGGATTAGATGTATTTTACGTGGCTAAGAACCAGTTGGTTACCTAACAACGGGTTTAAGAAGCGAATATAAGAAAGGAGAGGTTGAACAACATTTTAATTCAAAAATCAAAGAAAGAAAGGGAGGTTATATAGAACAGTGCATAGAAACTATCTTGAAAACCATGATATTGCCTTCATCATTAGATCGTCAGTGATACTGGCGTGGGAATGAGTAGGTGAATCGAGTCTTAAACTCCACTAGAAATGGGAAGGCAACAGATGTGCTGTCAACGAGGATACGTAAGAGTAAAGCTGCAGGCAGGAAGTTTGGTTAATGGTCTTATTTTGGAATCAGTCAAATGGTTTGAAGATATATAACAACAATAATGACGATAGAGGATGATCAAACACAGGACACACACACATATATATATATATATATATATATATATATATATATATATATATATATATATATATATATATATACATATATATATATATATATATATACATACATACACACACACATACATACACACACGAACAATTTATATTCAAAGAACACTGAATGGTATTCCTTGGTTGAAATTGGGTACAAAATTAATCCCTTTCATTATTGAATTAATCTAGAATTCTAGTGGACGCATTTCATTTTTATTTTGGAAGTAAAATTGTCTTGAATTATCTTAGAATGAACGTCATATGATAAAAAAAAAATAATTTAGCTGTAGACTTCGTATCATACCATATCATTGCATTTCATTACGGAGGCTTTAGATTCATAGAAGGAATTTCATCATAGAATCTGGATAGTTATAGTGAATGGATTTCATTTTTAATTTTGCTTTTCAGTTACCTTAAAATCAACTTCATATTATCATTAACATTAAATTTGCCGTGGAGTTTGAATTAATACGATAGCGGATTAATGTAAATTTGCATTACATTACAGGACACGGTAAAATCATTAATACAATCAGTGCTATAATATGGTTTCTCTCAATGATGGTTCGTTTTGAAGTCTTATAATATTAATAAGGTCCTCAGCAGTATTATCGAAGAAGTGCACAATCGAATAGATAGGAGAGAATCAGATGGTAAAGATAATTATCATAATGATGAGAGGAGAAAATAAGGATACTGGCCTTGGAACTTCTCGCTCATAAACACGAAAGCATGAGTGTAGCATACTTTCAGTGTGCAGTATATATATATATATATATATATATATATATATATATATATATATATATATATATATATATATATATATATATATATATATATATATATATATATATATATATATATATATATATATATATATATATATATATATATATATATATATGTGTGTGTGTGTGTGTGTGTGTGTTTGTTTGTTTGTTTGTTTCGATTTATATACACGGGCATACACTTTGTTGTATGGTGCCGTCTTGATTTACACATGTTCCAACGAAGGTTTTAAACATTTATTTGATAAGGTTTTTCCAAGGGCCCTGGTAAAACCCTCCGTCATAACGGACAGAAAGAGAGACAGGCAGAGGGCGGAGAATGGATAGATAGACAGACACTATCGCATTTCCAGAGGCATGGCACCAGCGACAAGAGCAATCGTATTTTGAAAATGGATTTGGAAAACTTAATCTGGAAAGTGCTGGAATCCACTTCCCCTCAACGCATCTCTCTCTCTCTCTCTCTCTCTCTCTCTCTCTCTCTCATCACCCAAAAAGGAAGGGGTATGTCACTGACTTAAGTTCATTACATATGGGGAGCTCACCAGTATATGCAGATTCAGATTGGTGATTTTTGCTGAGCGGTAGCAATTCATCGGCGCTTTTCAGGAATCCGACCAACGTAGGAATTTCTTGTTAATTCGATGCTTATATACTAATTAAGACTGTGTTCTGTTATTCCTGTATTAGCCTACTACGGCATAACCAGTTTCCCCTTAAATATACGTTCCTCGTTGGACGGATCGATATCGTTCTCGGCTAGCACTTTGCTGGGCCTGCGTTCGATTCTCAAGCCGGCCAATGAAGAATTAGAGGAATTTATTTCTGGTGATAGAAAGTCATTTCTCGGTATAATGTGATTCGGATTCTACAATAAGCTGTAGGTCCCGTTGCTAGGTAACCAATTGGTTCTTAGCCACGTAAAATAAGTCTAATCCTTCGGGCCAGCCCTAGGAGAGCTGTTAACCAGCTCAGTGGTCTGGTTAAACTAAGGTATACTTAACTTTTTTATCTTTAATATACGTGTAAAGTATACAATTTGCCTAGACTCATTATTGTACAATTCTTTAACGTTACACTGACGTGACTTTTCAGTAACGATAAAGTCGCAACCTGTGAAATCTTCACTTTATAATCAGCGTCTGTACTTTACAGTCTGACTTGTGAGTTTGTTTCCTTTCCGCGTTCAAATGTCGTCCACTTCATTTTCGAGTTGTAATTAGGAAGTTCAAACTTTTCCCCTTTTCCAAAATACGGCAGACGTTATTAATGAAACTGTTAAGGTGTTATTAGCTTCTTTAATAACTGCTTATTAATTGAACTATCATTACTAGTTACTCGAGACCAAGGGCCCTTGCTGGCATAAGGCCAACCTAATTTCGAGCGAGTGAATTTTCGAAGCGCAGTTATTATTATTATTAGTATTATTATTATTATATTATTATTATTATTATTATTGTTGTTGTTGTTGTTGTTCATTGTGTTCATCGTCAACAGACAAGGGAAATAAATTGATAAAATACTTACAAAACAAAGCTGGTTTTAGAAAAGGGACACTTGGAGAGATCAAATATTTGTGTCCATACGCATTTGAAAATCCTCTTTGATGTCTTATTCTTTTTATTTGGCAAGAAAGGGTTTTACAGTGTCCACAGAACAAAATATTATGGAAGGGGTTACATCCCTATAAGGCATTCCCTCTTAACATGTAAAACTAATTGAAACAATTCAGTAACGAAGTCCATGTAAAATTAATGGAGATGGGGTCTCGGCAAGTGACTTCGCAGTAAATAAATAATTGGGTACTACAGGGAAATGCGTCTGCCCTTCTCACAGACTTCATGATGAAACAGGGTGGTTAGAGCTGTCAGAGAGGGCTTCAATTGGGTAACTATGGAAGCTTGACAGGTTTACAAACAAGATTTGCAAATTTTGCTAAACAGAATACATCGTGGAGAATATTGGGGTCGAGTTTTTCATTTGTTTAAGGACAAGGTTATCCAACGCAGGATCTCTTTGAATGGGAATTTAGTTGGGTGCATGAGATTCTGAAGTCAAATAGAATGAAATTGCTTACAAAATGAAGGTTATAGATTCTTCTAGTAGAGGTTCCATCTCTATATATATGTGAATCATGATGTGCCAGTGAATTATACTGGAGGGATTTTGTCGATTTGAGAATAAACCTTTAACAAAAATATTAGAAGTCAGATGACAGGATAAGGTGAGAAATACCTTATGCTAAATCACAAAAAGTATACCTTAGTTTTACCAGACCACTGAGCTGATTAACAGCTCTCCTAGGGCTGGCCCGAAGGATTAGACTTATTTTACGTGGCTAAGAACCAATTGGTTACTTAGCAACGGGACCTACAGCTTATTGTGGAATCCGAACCACATAGATAATATATATACATATATATATATATATATATATATATATATATATATATATATATATATATGTATACATACATACATACATACATACATATATATAATATATATATACATATATATATGACATGATCATAAAGAGAGATTGGGGTGGCTTGGACATGTCTTGCATACATACCGTGAGAGAATGGTACATGATAATGTCAGCTGGACTCCTGAGGGCACCAGAAGAGTTGAGAGGTCCAGTCTTACTTGGATAAGAACTGAGTGACGGAATTCTGTAGATGAGCGGAGATCAGTGGAAGTTAAAACACAGGAGGCCCTTCGCGTTGCAAGACGTAGGTGGCAATGATGATGCAGGGGATGATACATTCCAATGAAATCAGTGGAAACTTAAGAACTTCATTAACAAGCTCTCTGAAAATTGAACGTCAGTTATGAAAAAAAGAAAAGAATATTTGGGAAGGAATGAAGGAATGTAGATATTAAATTAGCTAAATGATTTTGATATTCCGTTTTATAACAAATGATGATGAAAACCCTTGATATAAATAGAGATGAATAAGTTTAAACTAAAAGAGAATAAAAGACTGAGGTAATCAATGATTTGGCATTACCCTAGAATAAATTGTAGATTGTGGTTTAATGGTCGCTACCCGATATAGCCTAGGCGGATTAAGTATAGCACCCTACACGGCCAAGTAGTCCCAATTAGTGGCAAAGATATTCCATTCAGTTAAGCCAAGTGCATTAGAAATTATGGGTTCTGATTGGTTCCAATATCCTGAGGATCTATTTGTCTTTTCCACTGTTACTAGTTCTTTCATTGTGACATACGATCCAGAAGGAGATTGTTAGATTATGTTTGATACTGAATCAGTAGTCTTGTCATTTGCCCAACTACTCTCTCTCTCTCTCTCTCTCTCTCTCTCTCTCTCTCTCTCTCTCTCTCTCTCTCTCTCAAGAACTGCATGTCCATTTTCGATTATACGACCTACCAAACCACCTTTGTGTCGATCAAAATAACTTTACGTTATGTGTATTCGTATTCCTTATTCCACTGCATCAGAATGTTTATAGGCTATTGGTGTAAATATGTAGAACCTGTTTCACAGGTTCTCCATAATCTGTAATCACTGAAGGAAAAAACTAATGTAAATTCAATCTCTTAAATGTTCTTAAGAGTCGCCCTTGATCAAGAGTAGATTTCTGTTCTTGTAAAAGAAGGAAATCTTTTATGTTCTTAAGAGTCGCCCTTGATCAAGAGTCCACTAAGGTTTGAGATTTCTATTCTTGTAAGAGAGGGAAATCTTTTATCGTTCTTCTGCTTCACTTCTTTCGAGGAGTTAAGTTGACCGATGCCTCACCCTGTTTACGTGCATGTGGAATGGAAAGTAAATAGAACAGATTCTTTCAATATTGCCTGTCATCTTTCCAAGATTGAAGGCTATAAGAAATCTAAACATGATAATATGCACACGAATGTATAAATCACTCAGATATGCAGCTAGATCATCACATGCATTTCTTGGTTCTTGCCGGAGGGTGCATTGGAACGATAGCAAGACAGTCTCCTGAAGAGATTTCTTGGAAAAGCACAAAAAAGAAAGAAATGCATTTGGGTTACAACAAGGCCCGAATGCCTGTAGAGTATGTTTGTGAATTTTAGAATAAATACGATTACAAAATCTTAGCAAGTTTAATTAGTCGCGCAAATATAACAAAATCCTAATTCGTCTAATTTGGGAATATAGTATTGATACTTATGAAATGTTGCTGTGGATGACTGGAAATCATGAGATTTTGAAACTTTTGTATTTCTGAGGCTGGTAGCACCGATAAGTATGAAAGGTTGAAAGGAAATTGAAGGCTTGTGTAGATCTCTGGACTATAACCAACCAATAGAGACGAAATATCTTAGCAATAGACGTGAGACTTAAAACTCTGTCAGGGCTGAACGGTCCAATGGTGGAAAGGCCCTCCTCCCCAAAATTTTCATCCGGCCTCACTAGAATATAATTTATAGGTGCCAGGTACGAGTCCCACCTTCAGTGAAATTTGATAAGAGAGAGAGAGAGAGAGAATCAAATTTTTTTGAAATTTCATAAGAAAATCGGACTCGTAGGAAAATTTTTCCAACGCAGTTTGAACTTGAAGAAGATTATACATTCATTTGGTATTCGATGGCTTTTAATGACACTTTTTAAACGGCTGATGAGCAGAAGAATATGTTTCGTTCTCCAAGTTTAAAAGAATCATGCTCCCTCTGAAATTCATATGTATATATAATAAATAAATAAATAAATAAATATATATATATATATATATATATATATATATATATATATATATATATATATATATATATATCCTATATATACACATATATATATATAATATATATATATATATATATATATATATATATATATATATATATATATATATATATATATATATATATATATATATATATATATATATATATATATATATATATATTGTATATCATGCGCTACTTCAAGTTAGAGGAATTGGGCGGTCCATAAGCAATTACTTTTCTGATTCTCATCAAGAAACTTTGCGTGGAACTCTCAGCCACATTCCGTCCTTTACCATAGCTTCGACCTACTGTAGTATCCTAACTGTCTAGTTCTTATTTCACTTTTTACATCAATGGAAGCAATCTGGATTCTATTTAAATTTGCCTGTGTCAGTGATGTAGATATAACCACATTTACTGATCAAATGACATCCTGTTACACTTTGAGCTACGTTTACCAAAACAGTAAAAAAAAAAATCCTGTTGATATTTCTTGTAAAATTATTCATTCATCCCGTCAATTCGTACTTTTGCACAGGCACGTGCCCACACGTAAAGATGAAAAATACACAGTATTTACCTCCAGGGTATAGGGTCACTTCGTAAACTGAACTTACCTAAAGCACTAACAGCAACGTACCCAGAAGGAGACACAATCATGACTTTGGCCCCCGTGCCTGGATGAAGACCACTCCCACCCTTTCCTCGGCCCCTTCAGCTACAGTCAACCTCGTAAAAGCCTATGTTGACTAATAGCCCGGACTCCATTGGACCTAATGGAAGTCCCAAAAGACTCGGTCAACCCAATTACATACAAGGGGACTCTATGGGAGAGAGGCACACAGTCGTTTCATGTTTGGACTCCAAGGAGTCTAGCGGTATTTTCATCATCAGAAGGAACGCGATATTCAATGGAAAGGGCTCACAAGGAAAATGGGAATGATGTAAAATAGGAAAACCATCTCAAGTCAGGATAACGATCGGAGTCCCTAAAGAACGGAAAAGAATCTGAACGGGTGAAAAATAATTAAAAAGAAAATTCATCTGAACCGGCATATGCTCCATAAAACAACAATGGTCACAAGGAACATTGTAAGACGACGCTAAATCAATTCCAAACTAATTGAAAAAGGCAGCGCCTAGAGAGGAAGATGAAGCAAAAAAAAAAAAAAAAAAAAAAACCTATGCAGATAATGAAAAAGCCCTACGTAGAGGGAGAACAAAGCTCTTTCTCTCAAGGCCTTCTGGAAAAGAAAACAATGACGACGATGAAATGAACCAAGTAGATTAATATCCCGCTTTCATTACCGATCCAATAAGGAGGGAGGAACTCACGTGAAAATCTTTTTATGGAAGCCTCGTCAAGGAAATCGTTTCCGTGATTTGGAAATGATTTGTTCCTTCGAGGAGGAGAGATCGACAACGGAAACGAAGTGATTATCTCCCGTTGCTTAATTCCGAGTTCATTATGGCTGTTAATTACTTGTTGGGCAGAACAATGAGGAATATCAAGTTTCAGTTTTTTCTTCGCTTTGGAAGCAAAAATATCAGAAAATATCGGAAAGTATGATTAGCATACCTATGTTTTCTTAAAACAGGTGTGTGCTTTCATATAAAAAGATTGTCATTGTACTACCAGTTATTCGTGTTTTTCTTTTTATAAAAACAATTGGAAGACTTTGCTTTTAAAAACGCATTTCATAAACCAGTAGCGACACCCACTGTCGTTTTGACGCCAGCCTACAGAAAACTAGATGTTGCTATACAGTTAAATGAATCACTGCCTTAGGTGCGTGGTCAGAGAGACAAATCTTTCTTTCCTCCTGTGATACATTTGCAGCTTAGGTCCATATGAATTTTACCTGAAAGCTCCAAAGTCAATGGATGAACCGCAACACTTTGGAGATTTGTCTTTCCCTTCGTCCAAAGATGAATGATAATCATAAAGCGCATTTCATAAAGATATACCTCAATCAATCAATCAATCATTTCCTGTGGCACCCACGGGGATGCATAGGGCCTCGATGAACTCACGCCACCACATTCTGTCCTGGGCTAACTCCTCGAGATCTCCCCAACAACCTTCTCCTGCTTCCCGCCTCATCGTCCTCAACCACGCCTCCTTTGGCCTACCTCTACCTCTTCTACCAAGGGCAACCCACCCCGGTGTATCTCGTACTATTCCTTGTCTTTATACACCATGGCCTAGCCACTTCCAGCGCGAGAATCTAACATAACTCATCGACCGGCTGCACCCCCGTTACTTCTCTAATTCTCTTATTAGATATCTTATCCCTCCACTTAATTCCTAATATTCTTCTGAGCGCCTTATTTTCAAATGCTAAGAATTTATTATCCGAAGTCACTGTACTGTACCATGACTCATGCCCATAAATCAAAATACTTCTAACCATTACCTCATACACTTTTATTTTTGTATGCACAGAAAAAATGCTATTATTCCAATTATTTTTAAGCATTCCCATTGCCTGATGAGCCTTTTTTAATCTTTCTATAAATTCTGTGCTCAGAGAACCATCCTTATCTAAATAAGTACCTAAATATTTAAACTTGTCCACTTGTGCTTTACAATCAAACCTTCAATTAGACAATCCTGTGCATTTTCAATATTCATATTCATGATTTCAGTTTTTCCACTATTAATATCCAAACCAACCTTTTGATCTTCACTCACTAGACTAGACAATCCAACACGCTCTGCATCTTTTCTGGTCCCTCGCAGATCAAAACCATATCATCAGCATAATGCAAGTCAAGAAGTTTCCCATTTTCTCCCCAGAGTATACCTGCATCCGTTTCTCTTTTAACCCTTCTCATAACGTAATCCACGGCCAATACAAACAACAGAGGAGACAGAATGCCAACCTGAACAACACCAGACTTGACTTCAAATGGATCACTCAAACACACATCAACCATCACTTTACAAGATGTGCCCTCATGCATGTTCATGATAACCGTCACAATCTTAACCGGTATTCCATAATGCCTCATGATTTTTCCCATAGCCCTTCTCGAAATACTATTAAAGGCCTTTTCAAAACCAACAAAACAAAGACTCAACATAGTTTTCATTTCTTGTTGCGTTAAATGTCTAACTAAGAAGATCTGGTCACTGTAATCCCGTCTCTTCCTAAAACTAGCCTGTTCATCCCTCAGAATACCATCAACCACTGGCTCCAACCTACTCAACATTACTCTACAGAAGATTTTCAAGGCTACAGGTGACAAAATGATTCCCCCTCCAATTACCATAATTACTCAGATCCCCTTTCTTTGGGACTTTAATGACATACCTACTAACATAAAATTCTTTATTCTTACTATCACTGTCTTCAGTTCACCAAGAAATGCGAGAAACAGTTGATGGCAAAGTCACTGGGAAAAAATGATTTAATACCTGATACAATATTTTTCTTATTCACAGGACTATGAAAAATACAGCATCATAATTATTCATAACGAGGTTACCAAGCTATAACTTTATGGGATTGTGTTCTCATTTAACTCTTCCGTGGAACGTGTCTTGAGAGCATTCTGCCATTTTAACCACATAGACACCCACTGACAGATTTTGTCTGTCAGTAGAACATCAGTCTTGTGGACTCAGGAACATTTAGGTTTGATTCTAATTTCCATCTTGCTCTTCATACCAGTATTTACTCTACATTTAAAAAAAATGGAGGCATTTTCCCAAGAACACTAAAAAATCTGAAATCTACAAGTTAAATTCCCTTAGTTTTACAGACCACTAAGCTGATTTACAGCTTCTAGGGCTGGCCCGAAGGATTAGACTTAGTCCAATTTTTCTACCTCAGCTTATTTCTAATCAATGATTTTTTTCATCACCATAATTTTTCTTCTTAGCCGGCCGGAGACTCGAGCTCGGGCCCAATACTAGCCCACAACTCTACCGACTCACTTACTTTACTAGGGTCAATTTTTCTACCTTTTTCTAACCAATGGTTTTTAATCTTATTTTCTGCAGCCAATATCGCACTTATCCTCCAAAACGCCTACAATTCATTATTCTGGTCATTAGCTAGTATTCAAGAGAGACCTCAAATGTCGCTAATGTTCTGCAATACATTTTAGGGATTCAGAGGAACCTTTTATCACCATTCTCAAATAAATAAATAAAAATAAAAAAAAAACTCCTAATAAGGACTGACATAAGGCCTGGCCGGTTAGGCTATTATTAAGACCCTTTCCATTTTCAATTTCCAATTTTTACTTATAGTTTTATTTTTCTTATCTGAAAGTGAACTATCCCTGTAACTGCAAAACGAGTAGTCTAACCTTGTGATTTTTTGTTTTATCCAAACATCAGTAAGAAAAAAAATTATCCATTTAAAAGTTCTACCTAACTTTTAATGTTATCATTATGAAAAAATATTTTGCAAGGTATCCCAAATTGCAATAACCCAAAAAAGGATTATATGGCTAGTTGCTATCATCAGTCATATATGATAAATAAACAGCTAATAACAAAAAAGTACCATTGCAAAATCGTAATAAATAAGAATATACTTAATTAAACACACAAAACGGTTGCAAAGGAGGAAAGCAATCTACTCTTACAGAGAAACTCAATATGCTACCACACGGGGCTGACTCAGAGTAAACTTCCTCATTCCGCGTCTCTCTCTCTCTCTCTCTCTCTCTCTCTCTCTCTCTCTCTTACCAACCGGTTAAGCCAAGAGACTTCGAAGGCGGGGGTGGAAGGAGGCGAAAGGAAAGGGAGGGGAGGGGGTTTAGAATAGGAGGGGCAAGGTAGCTTTAAACGAAACGCGCCGCCGTCGGTGGGTCTGTTCATAGGCTCAGCTCCGTCGGTGTGTTTTCATTACGTTTCCCACCATTATCTGCGCACACATGATCTCTCCATCTGACGACGTAACGGCAGCGTCAATCATCACTCAATTTTTCGCCAATTTAGACATGCAAATCAGCCATCTTTCCCTCGAGTTTAATAAGGTTACGGAGAAGGTAATAGGATTTTGGACCTTCGGGAGCCTCATGCGGGCTTTTTAAAAGCCCTACATCTTTAAAGGTATATGTCTTCTTATCGTCAGGAAAGGTTAGCTGGTCGCTCAGTATTCTCTCTCTCTCTCTCTCTCTCTCTCTCTCTCTCTCCATCTCGCTCCTTGGCTGTCTCTTTCGTCGTCGTCCTTCTGGTCCTCCCAGTTCCTGACTGGATTTTCCATTGCTCTCACGTGGTTTCGATCCTCAGGAAGAGAGAGAGAGAGAGAGAGAGAGAGAGAGAGAGAGAGAGAGAGAGAGA
>NC_089776.1:32865834-32870834 GCF_040412425.1 Macrobrachium rosenbergii | reverse complement strand
AGCAATTCATTTAAACCCAGAAAACACACATAAACAGACACAAAAGTATAAAACAGGTTGATTCCTCACCAAAAAATTACAATAAATGAAAGCGGACATTTCAGTAACTCAGGCACAAACATACATTTATTTCATAAGCAAACAGTAGAGAGAGAGAGAGAGAGAGAGAGAGAGAGAGAGAGAGAGAGAGAGAGAGAGGAATGATTATGGCTTATTGCGTGGAGCCCCTCTTGTCCTTAATTATGATAGGATGGCATACAATTTGAAGGAATATTGATCATTTGTCTGTTATTTTTTTCTCTCTCTCTCTCTCTCTCTCTCTCTCTCTCTCTCTCCACACCCCCTGCGATCCCAAACATCTTAACAAAACAAAGGACTTAATTCAGTGCTTTGGTTAAAAAAGAATGACTGAATTTTGAATGAAACAGGTTCAAGCAGTTTCTCCCCCTTCCAGAGACCAAACATTAATCTACTAGGTTGTAAACATAATGGTCCAATGACTTACAGACAGTACAAGGTCACAGATAAGAAGAAAGCAATTTATCATCAAGCAAAAATAAAATCAAATGCAAACCTTGAAGAGAGAGAGAGAGAGAGAGAGAGAGAGAGAGAGAGAGAGAGAGAGAGAGAGAGAGAGAGAGAGAGTTTTACACTAAAGCCACGCCATAACGTTTCCCGTTCACGATTATAATTGTTCTGGTACCACAAAAGGAGTAAATATCCATTAGGAAAAGGCAGTCATTGAGCCTTAATCCGATTTCAAGCTCAGAAGGATAGACGACATTTCTAATTAATATCTGACTACGAAAGCATCAACAGAGAAAAGGTTAATAACAATGAGACACAAAAAACGTACACACACGCACATATAAGATAAATCTATCTGTACATACATACATACATACATACATATATAGTATATATATATATATATATATATATATATATATATATATATATATTATATATATATATATGTATATATATATATATATATATGTGTCTGTATATATATATATAGATATATATATATTTGTGTATGAGTGTGTCTGTGGAGAGAGAGAGAGAGAGAGAGAGAGGCCCTTATCTTCACTTGTTGCTCCTCACAAGCAACCCCCTCCGCCTTTACTTACTGCAAGGGTCTTGGGCATAATGTGATTTCACTTGCATTATGCCTCACAGGAGCCGGTCGCAAATACTGCGGCTTGATACTAAGCCTTCATACACATACAAGGAGCCAGAGAGAGAGAGAGAGAGAGAGAGAGAGAGAGAGAGAGAGAGAGAGAGAGAGAGAGAGAGAGAGAATATTCATCACTGACACGCGCACACACACAAAGCCGACAAGGAAATAGGACATCGCGCCAAGAATAATGAACAACCTTTAAGTGGAGTATTATGTCATCTCGGTAACATCTTTATCGAAGTTGTACTGATTCTGTATTATATATCTACAATGGATATTCCAGCAAGTCCTTAACTCTTTGATTAATGCTGAAAGGTAATGTAATCGAGTAATAGCGGCTTTCAGTACTTAATATAACTTTAGGTACAAAATTTATCAAGAAAAATGCTGTCGACTAAGATACAGGAACGTTTTGGGGAGAAAAATATTAATAGTTGGAACCAACAGACTTTATGAACTAGTATGTATTCCAAAGCATTAATATCCTAAACCAGAGCTAGATCTTCCCAATAAATCGAAATTACTTATATTACAAAGATCTCAGCATTTTTAAAAATGTTCATTTCATCGTTCGAAAATTTTCTTTTTGAAAATACTGATTATAAACTTATTATACATCTACGTTCTTACTTTTTTTGCTTAAGTATTTACACACATTCACAACAACGTGTGTGTATGCGTGTGTGTGTGTCGAGAGGGAGTAGTTTGTCAATACCGTGGTTCACTCCCTATTTGCCGCCTACCAGTCTACCCAGCTGTAAATGCATACCAGTGTCCGCGGGGTCCAGAGAAAGGGAGTGGGGTTATCAGCCTCATCCACGAAGACTTAGCTAAACCGGTAAGATGTGCTTTTCTGGTGTCCATACAATGCCATACAATCGATGAACATTTCTTTCGAGCTCTGTTAATACAAGTCTACAGGAAAAGAAAATTCATACTGAATGCTATATTCAGTAATATTTTCCAATTGAAACTTTACTTATAAATTCAGTCCACAGTCCTGAAACAGTTTTTAAGACGTAATTTAAATCATACAAATAAAATAAAACACTTTGCCACAACGAGACTCCACTTCGAGAAGAGAAGTACGTGTCTTCAGTATAACCTGTGCGGATCAGGGCAGGCAATGCTCACGGTTATAAAAGCGATTCCTCGGTCATCGGTTTAAAACTTCCAACGAATGCAGGTCTTTCGACGCAAGTAAAGGAATTTATTTAAAATGTGAAAAAAAACCAAAGAACTTATCCACACGATAAAAACATACCTAAAGTGAATTTATCCAAGAAACACCTAATGATACGTGATTTAGAATAATCTATCTCAGTGACCTCTGAATTTCTCTATTTCCTGATGCTTTTGGCTACGCTTATTTCTGCAAGACTCAAATCCGAAGAGGAAATTAATGAAGAAGCTTGTAACGGGGTGAGTTTACGCAACCTAACTACTTATTGGGTGTGCGGGTCCAAATCCTACCACGCAAAAAAAGTTTTTAATTTATTTACCTCTCGAATTCAGTGGCTGCTTCGGTAAGAAACTCGAAAGTATAAGTGGAAATCACATTTCCACTTATACTTAAACACCACCATAAATCAAATTTAGCAAGGGACAACTACCAAAGGTAAATCAATAAAAAAAAAAAAAAGGAAATTTCAATCAAGTCCTTCGTGATAAAAAAAACGGGGCAAGTAAAAACCTGGGCCGAATACAAAAACGGCATAATTAACCTTCAAGCGAGACCGCCGTCATATTGAATAATAAAAGTCCCCCCCCGTCCCCACCCAGCCCCTACCCACAACCAACCGGAAAAAAAAATAAAATAAAATAAAAAGATGAAGCCAGGGAAAGTGCTACAGCATAAAGACCTCAAAATGGATGGGGGAAGTTTGTGTCGTCACCGACACAGCGTGAAATCACCCGTACGACGTCTAATAAACATCGCGATTGAGGGAAGCCTGATAAAGAGAGAGAGAGAGAGAGAGAGAGAGAGAGAGATAAAGAGAGAGAGAGCAGAATTTCAAACGACATAAATACTGATGATAATAGTATGTAGCAGAATTTCAGAGGAAATACTATGATGATGATGATTTCAAGAAATACTGTGATGATGAGAGAGAGAGAGAGAGAGAGAGAGAGAGAGAGAGAGAGAGAGAGAGAGATAAATGAATTATAGTATGTAGCAGAATTTCAAGGAAATACTGTGATGATGAGAGAGAGAGAGAGAGAGAGAGAGAGAGAGAGAGAGAGAGAGAGAGAGAGAGAGAGAGAGAGAGAAAATACAGTATGTAGCAGAATTTCAAGGAAATACCATGATGATTCAGAGAGAGAGAAGAGAGATGAGAGATTTTTAGCAATAAAAGCGAATCACTTGATAATTTTAAGAATAAAGTACATTGGGGAATCTGGAGCTAATATGATAACAAACGTTACAGAGAAACTTTTCAAATTATAAATATGCCCATAGGAAAAGAATCCCTCACCAAAGGTTACAGTTTTCTTGTAAAAAGAAACATGTCACTTTAATGAACGTTATTTTTAGTAGTTTATTCTGAATTAAGCTTAATTTAAAAAGACTTTCAGATAGACGAAAGACCGGCTGACGTCATGTGAGGTTAAGGTCACGCAACGGTCACCACTGTCAAATTTTGGCATTATTTGATGTTCGTGACATGATATGCGGTGTAATGCTAAGGCATCTTTCACGTTATTAAAGAAAGTAAAAGTGTCTCAAAATCAAGCAAGAGTCGTGCAGTTCAAGTCACACAGAAGGTCAAGGTCATCAAATTTTCGCACGGTTAGAATGTTCTGTGCATTCATTTTTATGAAGACGACATTCCCAGTGTTGAAACGTCAGTGACACTGGAAGCTGTCAGACAAGATAAACGCCAGTCAACTAATCAGTTCATCAAATACCTGAAATTTTAGCAAGGTTCAAATTCTCCCATAATTACGTATCTGCGTGTGAAGATTAACGAAGGCATGTTTAACAGTATCTTTTTGGAAATGAGCTGAAAACTGCTAAAATGGACGGACGATCAGAAGAAGGCCAGAACAAATAATATAAGCCCGGTTAAATATGTTAAGAGATAATATTTACACCCGGTTTTCACCATCTACATGCAAAGTTTTACCAAACTGCCTTTTACTGACACTTTTACCTTTAATTTTCAGCACTTTTTTTTTTTTTGGGGAGTAAAAGGTACTCATGCAGAACCTGCAGACTCAAACTTATGCTGTTAGTGTTTTGCTCTAATGATGGTTGACCTGGTTCTGAGATCTGCTTTGCTTGTTTCTGAGATCTGGCAAGATCTTGGTTAAAATGCACATCAAGCGTCATACTCTTCATCCTAATGTAATGATAATAATATTGCCAATATATCCACAATCTTAAAATATACCAAATAATTTATATACTGAATGTTGTAATTGACTGAGCCCTAAACATACATAAATATTCAATTATTCCCAACAGAACACCATTCCTATAGCAATGTCATTCTTTTTCACGAGATCAGGTTAGCTAAATATAATTATTCGAATAAACTTCATCATAAGTGATACACGTATGATATCTTAATTCAATCACCGGATCTTTCCTAGATAGTGACCCCCAAGGGTTTTAACCCGGTATGTATCCACCTTTGCGGCGTGTTCAGTACAAGCCCGTTGGGGATGACCGTAAAAACATAAAAAAAGGAATGCAAATATCATAAGGATAATGTCTCCCAAGAAATATTAGTCCAAGATAACGACCACCGACAATCACCCACCTGAAACCCGAAATTTCCCTTAAACATACTTGAGGTACTAAACTCGTTCA
>NC_089776.1:32830834-32863334 GCF_040412425.1 Macrobrachium rosenbergii | reverse complement strand
AGAGAGAGAGAGAGAGAGAGAGAGAGAGAGAGAGATTAATGGTGTGTTAACCGAAACTAAATAAATTCGTCACACGATATAATTAAATCTAAATTCTCAAAATATTTGACTTACCCACTCGCATCAGAGCAAAACGAGGTAAATCATGTAATCCAGCATTAGACATGGCGAAAAATATTGTACTTTGACATTCTTCAGTAAGGAAAAAATAGTTACCGAGAATCTGAGCAATGTTTACATCGCTCAGATTTTGGAAATCTAAGCAAATCAAATATTTTGGAAAAAGGAGAATCAGGTACCAAAATCTAAACAAGGGTCCAAAACCGCCTGGCTCTTTGATGTAGGGGGTAACTCTTGAAGAATAATGAGGCAGAAAGAAAAAATGCCAAACTTGAATGAACGGAGATAGTATCGCAGTCCAAAAACGTCTTGGCCACAAAATTCCAAGATGTTTATCTGAGGCAATAAATAACATAGTCTTTTGTGGGGCGTTTCCCTTGGGCAGCAAATTATCGAGTGAGCAAAGAAACCTTATAATAATGGAACAGGAAACAGGCTGAAATGATAAACATAATACTCAAGGAAAGGAAATGAAAGCATACCGAAAGAAACTAGGAAATGATTTGTTAATGGTGAAAAGAATAAAAAAATAATCACAGAAGCCGATTAAATATAAAGGAAAACTTCAAAAGCATAATCCTTGAAAAGATCCTCGAAAAAGGAAGTGTGTTTGCACAGTCATACCGGTTATAACGGGCGGGAATCAACGCCACTAACAAACCACATTTTGGTTGACAATCGGCTGGGGACGTGGGAGTTTAAGAGGAACGAGAGGTTCGCTAGTTATCATCAAAGGCTCGTGAAAACTTAAAGATTCAGCATCTGTACTAAAGAGACGCATACGACCATATGATGAGTGAAATAGATTCGGGTTGAAGCAGGAAGCTGAAAACTGAATATTGTGGCATACCAAATTGGATACTCTTCAGGCACTGTACTTTCCTTGCCTTTCTTTATGGAAAACAGGTGATTTATATGGAAATATATAGAAAACGGAAGGACAGAGGGAGAAACCCCAGTTTCGGCAAAGAAAAGTATTAATATAAATCAATTTTATCTTCCGTATCTACAAGAGCATGAGCATGTTTTAAGAAATGGCAAGCTCACTAAAATAATTTTTCGTTTCGCTGTTGCTACACAACAACGAATGGGGAGGGGGAATTCATAAATGAAACGCAAATAAAGAAGATACATGAAAACAGAAAACTGGAATAACACAGGGTAATTACTATATAATGTAGATGACGAGATCAAACATCAGTAACTAGTTACAAAGTGAAAACAATAAGATACGACATGAGAGGAATTCTTAGGTGACTTAAGGCTGACTACTAGAAAAGGAACGAAGGGATGAGACACTCTGAAGTAGGAACTGCAATAAAATGGAGGAAGAATCAGTCAAACGAGCAAGACTCACTATCAGAATGTAACAAAGACTGATGTACCCAATCAAGGAGACAAACTAGGTGCTTGGATGGCAACAAATCGAGAAAAAAGACTTGCCATCAATATGGACCATAGCAGGTGCATGTTAAGAATGGAGGTCAGAGGTCAAGATACAGGTAAAAAAAAAAAAAAAAAACTGTCGCAGGGTGAAACAACGGTCCAGTTACCTACCTAGATGGAATTTGATTCAGGGAAACTGTCGAGCGGAAACTCATTACCAATCAGGAACGCAGGTAGAGCTATCTACCGATAGTAAAAACTTAACTCTTACCGTAGACCACATGCCGCGAGCACCAGTGACCAGGAGGCAAAGGAGATATCTGTCAAGGAGAAAGAATCACGTCAGTGTCAAATCTGACAGTAGGACCTGACAAAGAGTAACTGCTAGGGTATAACAAAGGTCAGGACGCCGCGGAAAAATGAAAAGTCTCACGGTCAATACAAAATGTAGGTTTTAATAGAATTAAGAAGATATATTTTCACAGAGGGTTCTCAGCCTAACTAAACCAATAAAGTATTGACGAAGCTTAGGAAACAGAACGAGGCAGGACTGTCCGTGGATTAAATTACTAAATGAGCTGGCAAAAACGGCAACATTGTCAGTCTTCCCTGTTGTCATTAACATAATGAAGTAAATCCTACACAAACAACATAAAAATTACCAAGTTCTAATTAACCTAAAGTAACGTTAATATTATATATATATATATATATATATATAAAGTATATATTAATCTATATATATATATATAATATATATATATATATATATATATATATATATATATATATATATATATATATATATATCTTATATATATATTGGATGTGTGTCATGTTTTGGATGTGTGTGTGTGTGTGTGTGGGTGGGTGCAATGTAACTGGGAAGAAATTATAGTTAATTTCTTCCAGGAAAGAAAGCTGGGTGTTTTGCCAATTTAAGAGACAAAGATGAAATAGCTACTGTTTACGTAAATGTGTTCTCGGGAATTTTTAGGATAATGAGGTTGTGTCTGCGGTAGCTGAAAGGACAGAAGACTGGGTGGGGTAAGTGCATGCAGTGTCATAAAGACTATAGGGTGTACGAAGGACTAAATGTCAAATGGAAGATTGTATGGGTGTTACTAAGTATACCAAAAAAGTTGTAATGATGTGTATACTTGTCCCTGAAATGGAAAAGAATCCGAGTGAGTGTGTTTTTGACTAGTGAGATTCTGATCCTGGCTAGGTTTCAAGGACATAAAAAGTTGGTTGGGATAGGTGACTTTAATACAAAAGTATGTGACACAGAAGATGATGGCGGAGTTCCCCAAAGCATATAAGAACGGAGAGTCTCTAGGAAATATGTTTGAAAGGAGCTTCACTGTTGGAAATGGAAGGGTTCATCCACGATCCAGCTCCCAGTTATGGGAAATGGTTGGCTTAATTTTCTTCTGTCTCTCTCTCTCTCTCTCATATATATATATATATATATATATATATATATATATATATATATATATATATATATATATATATATATTATATTTATTTATTTATATATATGTACATATAACATATATATATTCAGATATATATGTGAGTGTTTCTGTATTTTACAATATAAATTCACATTTTTATGTCTACAAGATTAAGGAAAACCAACAGAACATTGTTAATTTTGCTTAATCCTCTCTCTCTCTCTCATATCTCTATCTATATATATATATATATATATATATATATATATATATATATATATATATATATATATATATATATATATATATATATATATATATATATATATATATATATATATATATACATATATATATATATATATATATATATATATATATATATATATATATATATATATATATATATATATATATATATACACACACACACGAGAATAGGAGTCTGAACCTCACATTCGAGCCATGCTCCCAATTAAAAACATATCTGGAAAAACAGCAATACGCACAATCCTCAACCAATCGCTCAGAAATTCATCGCGTTAACCGCGCACAACAAAGCTATCAAATTAAGTATGGATAAAAGCCATCGCTGGTGGATAAAGGAACAAAGGCCCCGGTGGGGAAATTACACAAAATGTGACATCACGCCTAAAAAAAAAAAAAAAAATACTATAAGCCATAGGATTTATGTACAGTAGATAATACACCGCTTTGACAGTTACGGTCCCCATAAATTTCCGCCTGGGCGCTCACTTCAAAGGCAAATAGTTATTTTATTATCGGCGTCTCTCATCCCGTTTGTCCCTCCGTTTACAGCGATTATTCCTTATATCGGCGTTTCATTTTGCTTTGCCAAGTTTTTTGGTGCTTTGCTTTTATATATATTTGCCATTTCTTTCTTCACTATTTTTCTTCCTTTTCTTATTTCCTTTGTATACTACCAATAAAGAAATTTGACATTAATTTTTTTATGTTGTTATACCTCTTTAGCTGGTTTACTCTAGATTGCTGTCTAGTAATTTATTAAGGACAGAATTATAGGCTATACTGACGTTTTTATTTAATCCTTTATGTATTTATTTTCTCTATGATATTTACCTGTATTCGATTTTTTAAAAATTACTTGGTTATTATTATTATTATTATTATTATTATTATTATTATTATTATTATTATTATTATTCATCCTTTCCCCATTTACCTTGTGGTCATTTTATATAATTTTTGTATTCGTTTCAAACAAGTGCCTTTAATCTTTTCTACCGTACTTCAATATATTATCGTTTTCATTTTTATTAATTACTTATTCTAGTTTTGGAAAATGCTTTTAATGGGAACACCTTTAATTTTGTCAATAATGAATCGACATTTTACTGCTAATTCTTTAACAGTGAACTTTAAGCACACCTTACCTCGTCTTGCACTTGTTTTACAAACAGTCAAACAGACTCTCTAGATATTTGTATTTACTGAGCAATCTGCATAATATTTTTACCGCTAGTAACCACACTACATAATTTGGTCAAAAATTTCCTCCTTGCGTTCTCTCTCTATCTCTCTCTCTCTCTCTCTCTCTCTCTCTCTCTCTCTCTCTCTCTCTCTCTCTCTCTCTCTCTCTCTCTCATCTTCTACAGGCATATATTTTTCTTCCTACCACACTATATCCTGAAAAAAAAAATTACTGACGCAGCGAATATTAGTTAATATATTTAAATGAAAGTCCCCATCTAACAATCTTCTTCTTCATCATCATCATCATCATCGCCTTCAACGCAAAGAGAACCATAAATTTCCGTCTTCGTTCTTCTTGTGCTTTCACTTCAAGCAAACGGAACCCAGTCGACACTATCACGCGCTATTCTTCCCAAGGTGTGATATCTAACACAGTGAGAGCTGAATATTGGCAAGCGTCCATAGGACAAAAAATGCCAACGTTTGATGATCGTGCTTAAAGACTAGACACTCATATAAATAAATAGGTATATTAGTACGATCATATGCGTGGATATACCGTTACTCTCTCTCTCGCTCTCATATATATATATATATATATATATATATATATATATATATATATATATATATATATATATATATATATATACACACACAATATATACATACATACATACATACATACATATATGTATATATATATATATATATATATATATATATATATATATATATATATATATATATATATATATATATGTGTGTGTGTGTGTGTGTGTGTGTGTGTATGTATGTAAAAATACACACACATATACCTAAAATATAAAAATGAAAACTCAATACCCAATCGCAGTAAAAATACATGTCAGCTACCAAATAAAACGAATACAATCAAATGCATTTGAATATACGATGTCCAAATTGGCTTTCCTCAATTTTTAGTGAAAACTGTCAAATCTGTTCATTGTGACGGACAAAATTAGCGAATAAAATTACCACGTATTCATAATTAAAAAGAAATTGCAATGATCGACAACAAAATATTAGATTTTTCAAATGAAACGAAAAAGAGACACCACGATTGTATATTTAAGCAGTCATTAATTCCTCATAACATGAATATACGTCATGATGAAGTTGATAAATTTCCATTCGGTAAAGGGCCTACTAACCTGCCATAAAAGAGCATACGGATAAAAATATTTAAAGAAAAGATACGGCGATAAAACAAGTAGAAGGACTATTGCAACAGAGGCGAAGGTAATAAAAAAAAAAAAAAAAACGCTGAATGTCGTGAATTCTCCCATTAACACAAAGACCGTTATATAGAATAGTACTCGCGTTGCACCCACCTTTCTCCACCCCACCCCCTCACTCTTCCCCCTTATTCCAGCTACCAGTGCCAACCGAAATAACCCCTCCCAGCCCCCCACACCCACAAACATTCAGCTCTCTGTATATAAAAAAAAAAAAAGCAGTAGCAGCGAAACAAAAGCTTTGCGTAGAGAAGGTGTTCCTTTAATGTCACAGTAAATGATTTTTGGAGCTGTGTCTGATTTAGGAGCCATTTCACGAAATCCTCCCTAATGCAGTGCTCAAATCCCCCTCAAGCCCTGCCCCCCTCCCGCCCCTCCCCCCGCTCCCCCACCCTGCCTCCACGGGAGACTGCAACAGGCATTAAAAGGGAAAGGACAGTAGGGTATATTGATGAGAAAACATAAAACCGAAGTTTGGAGGGACTTCGGGGAAATAGTGAAGAAATGGGAGATGCTGCTCTTTCGAATGAAGAGGTTATGTATGTATGTATGTATTTAAGTGTGTATACATACATATACATACATACATACAAATGAAGACGAAAGGATACTCAGAATCATACGCCAGATCAGAGCTGGATAGAAATGAAAGCTGAAGGACGAGACGTAAAAAATTAGATTTACAAACGTTTTTGGGAAATTTTCTGGCAGGGGTCCAGTATATTCGTTTATTAGGAAACTTGATCTAAAGAAAAAGTCTAAGCAAGAAGTAGTAGAATACATTGTCGGGGGAATTCTATGAATAACAGCATTTTCCGCAAAATAAGAATTCATAGATTCAGCCTGGAGACAGTTTCGTTAATGTTATGGGGAACACAATTTGAGATTGCTTGTCTGTGCTTATAGGTGTGATCAATATATATATATATATATATATATATATATATATATATATATATATATATATATATATATATATATATATATATATATATATATATATATATATATATATATATATATATATATATATATATATATATATATATATATATATATATATATATATATTGATCATACCTATATATATATATAAGCATCTATATATGTTCCTATATATATAACGATAACTTTATCACATAATCTATTGTTCTGTGCATTAGTAGAATTATTCATAGAAACTCAACAAACAATATATTTAATGCTTTTTATTCAAAAATTTACAAATTTCTTTTATCCTCTGGCCACATGTACTGTTACCAAGCTTTTCTGTTACATAACACAGATTGCCATTCTCCTGCCGGCATCAGTATGTGAGAGAAGGAGGCCTTTGTCTTTTCTCAAAGTCAAGATAGAACACGTGTACCTGATCACTACGACCATGTAAGAGAAATCTTCATCTCTTTGTTTTTAGGATCACTGTGTATCTTTTGACAGCTCCAGCACCGATTTCGTCACATTAGACGCCTACTTTGGTACCTTTAGTTCCTAACAGGTTGAAGTATGACCCTTTTTTCCTGATTTTCTGTTGAGGTTAACACTTTTTGCAGCCAAACCTTTACCTCGTTCGATTTTAAATCATGATTTAAAATCAAACATACTAAACACAGTCACATGTTTTGTTATATACATATGTATATATATATAACATATATATTATTTATATAAATAAATACATTTACAAGTGTATAAATATATACACACACCCACACATACATATATTGACAAATTATTTATTGTGATTAACTGCGAGTAATGCCCACAAGGGTCTAACACCAAAACTCCCAATAACGAACAAAAAAGGACGGCTCTACCGAACGGAAAAACTGCGCCGGTTCCCGTTATCCTCGGCTTTCGGCTTTTCAGGTGCAGGTGGAATTTATGAAGATTAAAAGCCGGCTAGAAGATGGCGTTGGCTTAGGAGATGTGGTCTTTGCATTAAAACAAACGTTAAAACCGATGTTTATTTTTGCTAGTTTTGAGATACAAGGTTCTTCAACCAAATTATAGATATATATATATATATATATATATATATATATATATATATATATATATATATATATATATATATACTAACAGGATCTCATTGAACCTAGATGGTATCTAGCGGAGTTATTTATTAAAAAGAATTACAAGCTTTCCAGGACTTCAATGGACTCCCACTAGATGCTGTCAATTTGGATGAGGTCCTGTTATTAATTGTTTTAATGCAAGGACAATTGTGGAAATCATTACGTTAATATATATATATATATATATATATATATATATATATATATATAATACATAAATATATATTGCAGTATATATATATATATATATAATACATAAATATATATACAGTATATATATATATATATATATATATATATATATATATATATATATATATATATATATATACACACACATACACTAGTGACTTACCCGGCGTTGTACAGAGAAAGCTCAGTGTAGAAAACTGGCAGACCGTAGAATACATCCAAAGCATAGAACACACCCAAAATGTAGATCACACCCAGATATTTATTTATCACAACCTTCTGCTAGACAGGAAAAAGAATCAAATCTATCAGTAGTGTAATATCAAAGAATTTTTATTCATAGGTTTTTAAAAATATAGATACAGTACAAACGCTATAAAGAAAAATCTTTCACAAATTCACTATAATACTTCTCTAACACAATCTTTCAAGAAAATTAGCTATAATACTTCTCTAACACAAAACGCCATTGTAAACAACATTTTTAATTTCACCAAAATACATTCTTTGGTGAACCCACCCTTGAGCAAGCAACATAAAGTTGTCCGTGGGAAAAACATACCGATTTCAAATCCACTCAACAGTAATTAATAGACTGTTCCTGTGCCTTGTTGATCGTGATCAAGAACGCAAATCCCACTGAAAATTGCAGTCTCTTAAAGTTAAAAGAGAGATCCGTCGGAATGAGTGGTATCCGTGGGACAAAAACTGTTTCCCCCTCTCCCTTTCCTGTTGAGATAGTTGCTTTATATATATATTGATCAATTACGTTGTCAAATTTTTTCGACATTTTATATTTCACCCCTTCTCCAATCCACCCACTTTCTTTTTTGCTAAACTTTACTTAAAGGGCATCAATGTGTCACTATTCATCTCAGCAACCTTTTCTTAATTCTTAGACACTAATATCGGTTGATGTGTTACGGTTATTTTTACATGTCATCCCCTTCCCACCCCCACCCCAGTTGGCGCCACTGATGTCTTTTCTCAACAGTCTTTTGCAGATAGAAATCATTTATGTATATCAAAATGACCATGTAAGAAAAACCCATCTCTTTTTTTTAGTTACTAAGTCTAAGGGCAGAACCATCCCCGATTTCAGGAAAGTCACCCAGATCCCCACCCCTTTTGGTGCCCTAACAGGTTGCTAGTGATGACTTACCCCTGATTATTCTTTTCCAGATAGTTAAGTCATTTGCATAGCAAACCTTTACCTCGTTCGATTTTAAATCATGATTTAAAATCAAACATACACAAACACACGCACACACACATATACATATATACATATGTATATATATAACATATATATTATTTATATATATAAATATATATATAAGTGTATAAATATATACACATACATACATACATATATTGACAAATTATTTATATGATTAACTATATATATATATCTAACATAAAACTCCCAATAACCCAGAAAAAGGATCTACCGAACGGAAAAACTGCGCCGGTTCCCGTTATCCTATTTATATATTCAGGTGCAGGTGGATTTATGAAGATTAAAAGCCGGCTAGAAGATGGCGTTGGCTTAGGATATGTGGTATTTATTAAAACAAATAAATGATGTTTATTTTTGCTGTTTTGAGATACAAGGTTCTTCAACCAAATTATATATATACTCAGCAATTATTCTGTCTGCAACAAACCATAGCCAACTCACGTCCAGGTACTTCTGTCACTCTGACTGCTTTAGTCAACAGATGCGCAATCTATTTTTCCTCAACATGCCCTTTAATCTTTGGAGGGGTTTGTTCTAGAAGTGATCATATTTCTGTTTTCCAGGAAGCGTCTTTGGGGTGAGGCTGCCAGCCAACACACTATCCCAAGGGAGTTCAAAGTGCCTACGTCATCACCCACCCAGCGACTGTGAAACTGCGGCCACGCAGACATCCTAATGCCGTCTGGAAATAGCAATAAATGACCAATATCAATTTTAAGGCAGTTCTCAAAAACATTAAAACTAAGGTGACGATGAAGGATGAAGTTGAAGTAAAATCGAGAAAGCAGAAACACAAACTTTCTATGAAACAAGAAAACAACAACAATAATCAAAGAAGTTGAATAATCCTTGCTGACTGAGAATGACGTAATACGAATACTTTCACAATAAAGAGGCGACGAAACACGAAGATTCGTGAGAGGGAAAGAGGAATTAAACAAAGTTACAAAACATTACCTAACGCAAGCACATAACTTGGGATAGGAACACCACTGAGATGTAAATAAATCGATGAAATATTGGTCAAATTGGAAAGCCAACTCAAGAGAAGAAATATAACCTAATAACGAGATAAAGAACTTGGAACCAGAATACAATAAGTGAAATGACGAGATAAAACTACGCAGCGTGAACAAATCCCAGTGAAAAGACAAATATAAGAAATAAATAAACCATAAAGCATTAATGAGAAAAATAAGATCAATATCCCACTTTCTGCTCGAACAGACAAAACACCCCCTCCCCCACCAACCCCTCCACAACCCCGAACACACACACACCAACCGCAACACTAGATCTCCGAACGGCAAATAGCGATAAGTTCTCCTAGTGCTGACGCGTGCTGGCTTGCAAGCACGCGAGGAGGCCATTACATTGGCGTTTCTACTTACGCTTTTGAAATAACTCATATCGCAGGTACATAAAGAACAGTCCGGCCAAGTGATAGAGGAGGCAGGGTTAATCTATTCCTAATGAATGATAGCACAACTATCCGCTGCTTCTTGACGTGCGAGAGAGAGAGAGAGAGAGAGAGAGAGAGAGAGAGAGAGAGAGAGAGAGAGACTAACGTGTGTTAAACGTGACAAACAGAAAAGAAATAGAGAGACAGAGCGAGTTTAAATGAAATATACAAGTTAGACGGCTATCCTAATTAGAAAGAGAGAGAGAGAGAGAGAGAGAGAGAGAGAGAGAGAGAGAGAGAGAGAGAGAGAGAGAGACTAACGTGTGCTAAACGTGAGAAACAGAGAAGAAATAGAGAGACAGGGCCAGTTAAATGAAATATATAAGTTAGACGGCTATCCTAATTAAAGAGAGAGAGAGAGAGAGAGAGAGAGAGAGAGAGAGAGAGAGAGAGAGAGAGAGAGAAGACTAACGTGTGCTAAACGTGAGAAACAAAAAAGAAATAGAGAGACAGGGCCAGTTTAAATGAAATATATAAGTTAGACGGCTATCCTAATTAGGAGAGAGAGAGAGAGAGAGAGAGAGAGAGAGAGAGAGAGAGAGATATAATACACGTCTGCGTAAAAATCTAGGAGATGAGAGAGAGAGAGGGAGAGATTACATAATGCATGACTCAACATGAGAAATACAAGAGAGAGAGAGAGAGAGAGAGAGAGAGAGAGAGAGAGAGCCAGCCGACACTTTTCTCATGAAATACACGTCGAAAATTGAAAGCAGTGTAAATATGAAAACGGTCTCGAACGCATACGAGACAGAAGATGTTGCACAAGATCGTGCGCTCAAAAATGAAACAAAACTAAGTGAATTCCACAGCACCAACGGACACAACACGAAACATGCAGAGGTTTCATGAAACATTTAACATTCGTAAATGTTCCTGTTGTTTTGATTGATGAAAATTGCTAGACCTGCTCGAATTATCTTCCTTTTATTTCATCAATTTTAGTTCAACTCATTCCGATTTCCTGTGTCCCTTGTAAACGTCGGAAAGACTGAGTGATCGAGATACCTGGTGGAGTTGAGTCAGACGACTGAATTAGAGCGATTTTACGACTCTGAACGCGGATTCCGAGCCGCGTCACCAACTACAGATTAATGAGAACTTGTCACGTGCTAGCGGGTACACTTCTAAATATTTCTATCTCATTCTCTTGATCTTTTTATGCAAAGCTGCCTGAAATTAGTGCAGGATCTTTACTTACTAATAATAGCAGGACCGTGGGTCACAGCTTTCCTTTAGAAAGTGGTGATCCAGTGGAATGAATTGCACTTATTGATCAAGGCTTTCTGTTACCACTCTCTCAAATTCATATTTTTCGCAACTGTTGTAAAACGTCAACTAAAGCTGTAAATAATAATAATAATAATAATAATAATAATAATAATAATAATAATAATAATAATAATAATAATAAACCCTAGGAGCTGCTTGTAGGGCTTCGTAAATCTACAGAAATGTATACGCTTACATTCTTTAGACCCTCTTTCGCATTACCATTTGATTATTATTCTTCAATCGGGTTGTCATAAGTATCATGGGATCTTTACCTTCAAGACAATAACTGCTTTAAAAAGTGGCTTACACTTCTAATAACAGTAATTAATTATGGTCTGGACAGAAATCAGTTAATTTTTTGTTACACCATCTTCTATAGCCGTTCTCTCAAAAAGTAGATTTTCCGGTCATCCTAACTGCCAAAGTTCTTGGATTCAGGGCAGAGTGCGTGAATCACACGGCATCGGAATCTACGTTATTCCGCTTGTTTGCTTGTACGACGGATAATTTGGCAAAAAGCAGATGTTCATAAGTCTTCTACTTATTGTATGAAAAAAAGAACAATTGAAGAAGCAAGTCATCGTCAATTATTAATTTGGATGATAAAGGACTCAGTTATTCGCTTACCATCTTATACACATACATACACACACACACATACACACCCACACACACACACACACACACACACACACACACACACACACACACACACACACACATATATATATATATATATATATATATATATATATATATATATATATATATATATATATATATAGAACTCAGACCTATGTTGTTCGATACACAAAAGCAGATATGCACTTCTGCACATAACTACAAATATCAGTGTAGCTACACACCAGTGTAAGTGTGTGTAAGTGAGTGTGTGTGCCCCTAACACGTATACGTATGACATACTCCAGTGGTTATGATATATGCGAAGATCTCGGACAGACAAAAAAAAAAAAAAAAAAAAACTTAATGCCTAACCACCCTCAAAAAGCAGAGTTCACGTTGCATCCATTCTGGAAAGAAACATTAAAGGGAAAAACATATTTAATCGTCTTTTTACAGCCTCCCAGCCAACGTCTCAGAACGTGGCCCAATGGAGGCAAGGCATAATAATATCGGTGGTTACCACCGACTTTTATTTACCCAACGAGTGTTTACATTTTGCCAGGCCCATTCTTCTCGGCTGTTTACACTTTGCAGTTTCGGCACTACTGTTTGCTCCGCGTCTCGTTGTATAGCACTGTTTGCAGGACAAACGCTTTCGTAATTCTAGACCTCTGGTAAAACAAATGCCGCACGTTTCGACTCTATCGAATTGCAGAGCATAAGATCCGTTAAATACTTGGCCATTCTCTATAGTCTTAACGGTTTTTGCGATTCTTGACAGCTTTTTCTATATTTTCTCGATCTTTGATTATGTAACGTGAAAAGATGCATGAAAAACATAGTCATTCTTTCGTTGCGCATGGCCAAAGTTAGAGCCGTCATTTAAATCTTACTGTTCTTCCGTTCAATGGGGCCACATCTGCATCTGAAAGAATATCTTGGAATTTAGGCAACACGGAATGGAGCTCTGGACACAGAGAAGTAAGCATTTCACAAAGCTATAGAAATACATTAAGAGCAGGGCCATCTTGAGCTCTGGAAACATATAAGGGGTAGGATATTCCTGAGCTCTGGAGATACTGAGCACCCAAAGCTCTGAAAACGCACATATGGGCATGGGCATGGGCATTCCAGACATCTGGAAACTTGTTTAAGAGTAGCGCCACTATGCTTCGCTAGACGCTCTGACGCACTGGCACGTACAGTATATGAGTATAGAGTTTTCATAAATAAATATCTGGACGCTCTTTGTGGCCCCTGGCACCATGGTTCGAACAAACTTGAATCGACACTACATGGGGAATGAAAGCATGTTAATTTAACATTCATATGTTAATTTTAGACCACTATTGTGGGCCTATCCTGACTTCGAGGAACGTGGTCTAACAAACCTTTAATCCACACTACATAAACTAAACTTTCAAGTAAGTTTTGCTTTTCCTAGCCAAAGATTTATGGAAAATTAAGCGTTTCTTATATAACCCAACTATTTTCTTTTGGAAAGGGATGTAGCTCCCAAAATGAACAGACCTGGACCATTTTAACCCAAGAATGCTTTTGCCAAATCTGACTGAAACTGAAGCTGATTCGCTTGTTATGGGGAAAAGTTGAAAACGTAAATTTTATATCAGAAATACATAAACACAAGAAAGTACATGCACAAAGGCGCCGGGGAAACTGATGAGAACACTTCATTTGAGCTTTCAGCTCGGGTGAGCTACAACAATCTGGTTGGGGCATCTGAGAAATCTGAAAACATCAGAGACAAAATATATGACTCCACAGCTTTAGAAGCACAAGGGAGTAAGGTATTCAAATGCTGTGAAAAAGAATATGAAGATTATTTCAATCTGGAGTTCTGGAAGCACAAAGGCAGGTGGTATTCTAAAACTTCAGAAACATCAATAGGCGCAAGATATTCCAGACTTCTAGAAGCACATGAATGAATAAAAAACTTCATAGCTCTGGAAACACAAAACAAATTATGGCGTCCCATAGCTCATGTAACAGACAAGTATCGTATTCAATTCATCAAGAACCACAAGGGTATTCCAGGCATCTGGATACAGAAAATAGCTGTTATCATTTGATATTAATCTGGCTTTATACCAGCACGACCTCTTGTTCATACTGCAACCATTAAAGCAATGTATCTCTGGAAAAATACTAATGAGTTTGCATTTAGAAGCGAGGAAACGGAACAATAGAGGATCTAGATCCTTGGAAATATTACAGCAAATTGGGGCCTTTCAGAACTCGGACAACTCATAAGAGCTATGAACCTTTGGATAAACACAATGATGTGCGCCTATCCAGATCTCTGGTAATACATACAGAGGATGGGCATGTCATGCGTTCCATAATCATTAGCAATAATTATTAAATGAAGCCATGAATCACAGTTCTGAAGCAGCGAATGTCACCATTTAAATACACAATTAACTCAAGTATACCTTAGTTTAACCATACCATTGAGCTGATTAACAGCTCTCCTACGGCTGGCCCGAGGGATTAGACTTATTTTACGTGGCTAAGAACCAATTGGTTACCTAGCAACGGGACCTACAGCTTATTGTGGAATCCGAACCACATTCTACCGAGAAATGAATTTCTATCAACAGAAATAAATTCCTCTAATTCTTCACTGGCCGGCCCGAGACTCGAACGCAGGCCCAGCAGACTGCTAGCCGAGAACTATAACGACCCGCCCAACAAGGAACTTACAAAATTAACTAACAGACACTTCAAATACAAGAGACCATATAACGCCGCTGATGAAGCTGCCCGAAGTCATTAATAATGTTGGACACAAAGATAAAAAAAAAATAAACGGTCGCTGCAAGTTGCGAGCGTTAATTAAGAGCGAAGATGATCCTTATTTTATGAATAATGAAGAGACAGACTGAGGGGCGCATCGGATCCTGCAGTGCAGTCGGGTTGAGAGTAAAAGGCCAGCATTTGCATATGAAATGTAGCTTGATTCTACTGGTACCCCGACTGGGATATTTCATCTAGTTGGAGGCATGATAGTACCTCGTGACAGCATGCGAGCAGAAATACGCACAAGAGTCTTTAGGGTAATATAGTGGGCGTGTGTGTGTGTGTGTGTGCATGTGTGTGTATGTATATATGTAAATATGTATACAAATATATACATATATAAAATATATATATATATATATATATACATATATATATATATATATATATATATATATATATATATATATATATATATATATATATATATATATATATATATATATATATATATATATATATATATATATATATGATAAAGACAGCGAGGCATGGGAGAGAGATTGTACATATGACAATGACAACAAAATATGTTAGGGACCAGGTATCCATCTTCTTGTCCTCCTCTCTCTCTCTCTCTCTCTCTCTCTCTCTCTCTCTCTCTCTCTCTCTCTCTCTCTCTCTCTCTCTGTTTCAGGAACCTGCTTAATTCCATAACAGCAAAGCAAATATCAAAGGCGACCTCGGTAATGTATGCTGCGTCCGTCACCTCCAGAATGAAATCACTTTCATTTACGCAGCCGGGCAAAGAAACACAGGGTGTTACAACATTTTTTAATTAAATTAAAAAGAATATTGAAAAAAGGAAAATACAACTACTGGCAATATTGTAGATCAACATAGCATAAACATTCAATGTTCCACGTCACAGAGTTCATAGATATTATCATTAAAACTAATATTACCGATCTGATTGAATGAAGCATGACTGGTTAGTAACTAAAATGGCAACTTCCCACCAAATAAAATATACAACTGTGAGCAGGAAGAATGAAGGCACACCAAATAAAAGAAAAAACATTCAAACTCAAACAAACATCCGTGGATTGAAACACGATCACACAGTATCGTCAAGAAAGAACAATTGTAAAAAAAAAAAGAATCGAAAAAGGAATAAACTTTTCTGCTCCTGCCAAACGGTTACCTAGCAACGCTCAGGACATTTACAGTGGGAGAGAGAGAGAGAGAGAGAGAGAGAGAGAGAGAGAGAGAGAGAGAGAGAGAGAGAGCTTTTACAACTCTGCCTGGAACAGTCCCAAATGTTTATCAGGGACGCGGTTGTAAAGAGGAGTGGCCAGCGTAAACGGCCGAAGTTATAATTAAAAGTTGCATTCCGGGGAGTGAAATACTCTTCAATGGAATTACCTTTATGTATTTTGCGATAATGATTTTAGAAAGAGAGAGAGAGAGAGAGAGAGAGAGAGAGAGAGAGAGAGAGAGAGAGAGAGAGATTACGAGTGCATTTAGTCATGTGATCTTCTACATTATTAACTTACATAAGTTTTCTCAATAAAACTTACCTTCGGTGGTCAGAGCTCAAGTTTCAAATATTCGAATTTCATGCAATCATTAAACATCTAATAAAGAAGACAGTGATTAGCTAGAACGGATAATTTGAAATAACTGCCATCCTAAGCCTTTTGCACGGCACTGGAATTTCTTTAGCATTTTGTTTTCAGAAATATAATTAACCTCTTACCATAGAGGTAAGGTAAGTTAATTCCTGAGCAAATCGAAGGCAAGTAATTATCTAAAGCCAGGATCAAATAGAATACCAGTGCACTGCAAGAAACTGTGTTTGTGTGTACAGCGATATAATCTCATCTGAACCATATGATCTGCGCATTGTAACGGAGCATGAATAATCTTCTATGATAATAAAATCCGAGTGGATCTTTCTTGTTTGTCCGGCCCGGGTGGGGGCGGGCTAGGTTTAGCCCTAGGAGAGCTATTAATCAGCTCAGTGGTCTGGTAAAACTAAGGTATACTTAACTTAACTTAGGGGATCGGGAGGGTAGGGGAGACCTGATACATCCACCACCCTCCTGCAAACTTGTTTGTCCGCCCAGTTTTGGTGCCGGGTAGGTAGGGGATCGGGAGGGTAGGGAAGGCACGACACATCCACCCTCCTGAAATAGCGCGCGCCATCAAGCTCGTATACAATAATATTCATACATCAGAAAATGAAAATGAGGACTTAATAAATCAAGACAAGGTTACCCCAAAAAAAACCACCTTTACTTGAGAAGAGATCATATTTTAACTGCCATTATATACTGTTGCATATATAAAGTACTTTTGTACCTTATTCTTGAATCATGTTTTCATTGCTACAAATCTTACGTCATGTAAAGAGGCCGATTTTAATTTCTTGATTGTTTGTTTGTTTTATTGTGCTTCGAATGATCTAATACTCAGTTTTCCATTAATCTTTTGTTTTTCACCATTTAGATTACTCTGATAACTTTCACTTGGATTTATCTTCAATTTTTCATTTTCCCCTTTTGTTTAATTCTGTTTTGCTTTATGGGACACTGGTATCTCAGAATTAAAATTGTATTTTTAGGTGCGTTCCTGTTTATTAGTCTGTCTTTTGGAATTTTGTTGTTCTTCTAAGAGAAACAAAAGAATGTGATATCTGAGAAATTTTGACGAAAAGGAATACAGAGTAAACGAAATTCAGTAAGTCAAAGAGATTCGTTGTTGAAGAATGAGACAGAATGAATGTAAAAAGATCGTTAATAAAAATACAAGAGTAATCAAGACATTTACTAACAGGGACAGAGATGAAGTGATAACAACTATTTGTCAATTTATCTTAGTATAAAAATTAAACGTGTAAGAGATGCTTTAATCACAGTACTGAGTTGTGACTGAAGCTCTGAGTTCTAAGTCCCCGTAGGGGGCTAGTGCCGTCAGTGCACCTCATGTGGTGCACTGTAGGCATTACTTAAGGTTCTTTGCAGCGTGCCTTCGGCCCCTAGCTGCAACCCCTTTCGTTCCTTTTACTGTACCTCCTTTCATATTCTCTTTCTTCCATCCTACCCTCCACCCTCTCCCAACAATGATTCATAGTGCAACTGCGATGTTTTCCTCCTGTTACACCTTTCAAACCTTTTACTATCAATTCCATTTCAGCGCTAAACGACCTCACAGGTCCCAGTGCTTGGCCTTTGGCCTAAATTCTATATTCAATTCAATTCCTTTCTATTTGAAGTATAATCATTTCACAGACAAATCAGGTGAAAACGAAAACAAATATTATACAGTACAGTCTTAGAAATTAATAAAACTTCAGTGTTCTGAGATCCATTCTGAAAGCTGCCAAATAAAAGGAGAGAAGAATTAACTTTCCATTTTCTTGCACTGGTTGCAAAGGTTAGGGAAGAGCAGTTCTTTACATTGAATTAAACTTGTGCCAAACCAAGACCAGAATAATCTGTAGACGTCTTCATGAATGTTTTAATCCAGTATTCAGTCTGATTGGCAGACTTCACAAAGAACTTGTTTACCAAGAAGTAATGAACTCTGTGGAGTCGAATGCGAAGGGGTATTCTGATTCCATAGACATTACTCCGTGCAATGAAGCTGAAGGATTGGATGACACTGTGCTCCACGTGGCTGATTCTGATCAGTCTGCATCCAAGACTAATTGTGATTCGTGGGTTTTGTTTTGAATTTTGTTTCCCATAAAAAAATCAAATGCGGTGCGACAAAGGACCCAGTTCACGACTGGCAGCCGCACTTAAACAGGAAGTCCTTCAACCGCCCTCCTGCCCCGCAGCGTAGAGCGCGCCTCTTGCTAGTATATATGTGTGTGTGTATATATATATATATATATATATATATATATATATATATATATATATATATATATATATATACATACATATATACATGATATATATATATATATATATATATATATATATATATATATATATATATATATATAAATGATGTAGAGAAAACTTCCAGCCCTATCGTAGCATCAGTGAATTCAAGAATTAGTTATTTTTCACTTCTTAAGTTAATCATTGTTTGGGTTTGACGCCGTAAGTACAATACTATAAGCCAATAACATTAAGGCTTCCTGAAATCTGATCGAAGGTTAAATGAGCAAATAAGAATCACAAAATCACAAACATTGCTTGCATTCTGATTCCACACGAAAAAAAAAGTGATCTGATATAAGGGCGTGCCGGCACATGGGTGGCGTTCCGTCACGGATACTGATTACATCGTTAATGACCTCATTTCACAGAGCAAAAAGTAGGTGTCATCCAATTTCTCTCCGCTAATTACTACATCGATGCAATTAGGATAAAGTAATCATTTGGTTATGCCGAAATGATATCAAGGACAAAAGTTCAGCCTGCAATCACTTGCTGGTAAATGGTCCAGATAAATTCTTTCATCCAGATCAAACTATGCAAAGAATGGCATTATTCGAAACGCTCTGGGTTTCCATTTGTTTGATGAGCGGCCATAGAGTGTTAAGAGTGAACGGGTGGGGTTGGGGGTGGGAGTGTTTGATGGGTTTCAATGAGAGACCTTGCATGGGTGAACGGGAGTGCTAGAGTGAAGGGCATAATTGCTAAAGTGAAGATACGGAAGGGCTAGAATGAAGGTCACAGCTGCTAGAATGGAGGGCATAACTGCTAGAGTAAAGATAGGGGAGTGCTAGGATGAAGGGAATAACTGCTAGAGTAAAGACAGGGAGTGCTAGAATGAAGGGAATAACTGCTAGAGTAAAGATAGGGAAGTGCTAGAATGAAGGGAATAACTGCTGGAGTAAAGATACGGAAGTGCTAGAATGAAGGGAATAACTGCAAGAGTAAAGATAGGGAAGTGCTAGAATGAAGGGAATAACTGCTAGAGTTAAGAAGGGGAGTGCTAGGATGAGGGGCATAACTCCTAAAGTAAAGATAGGGAAGTGCTAGAGTGTAGGGCATAACTCCTAAAGTAAAGATAGGGGAGTGCTAGAGTGAAGAGCACAACTGCTAGAGTAAAGATAGGGGAATGCTAGAATGAAGAGCATAACTGCTAGAGTGAAGGTCAAAACTGCTGGAGTAAAGATAGAGGAGTGCTAGAGTGAAAGACATAACTGCTAGAGCTAAGAGCATAAATGCTAGAATGAAGAGCATAACTGCTAGAGTAAAGATAGAGGAGTGCTAGAGTGAAAGGCATAACTGCTAGAGTAAAGAGCCTAACTGCTAGAGTAAAGATAGGGGAGTGCTAGAATGAAGGACACAATTGCTAGAGTAAAGCTAGGGGAGTGCTACAGTGAAGGCAATAACTACTAGAGTAAAGACAGGGGAGTTCTAGAATGAAGGGCATAACTGCTAGAGCAGTGGTTCTCAATCTGGGGGGGCGTCAGCAATTTCCAGGGGAGGCGCGAGCTCTAGAGAAAAATTAAAGATTCTCTACTTATATTCGTTATTCTCTTCACAAGGGTGAGGAACTAATACTGAGAAGTATTGTCTTATAACGGTAGTTTCCTATAGTCTACTACTCTGGTTAGACTCGTTGGGCTTACCATGTTTTGTAATTATTTACCTCCCTCCCTCCCTATCCCTCGAAACACCTTCTCTTTCTCTCTTTTTTTTTTTTTATTTTCCTTTAAATCTGGGTGGGGATTTTGCTCATAGATGCAAGGGGGCCGTGGAGGGAAGGAGCAACTCTTAGAGGGGGGGTTGTAATAAAAAGGTTAAGAACCACTGTGCTAGAGTAAAAATAGGGGAGTGTTACAATGAACGGCATGACTGGTAGAGTAAAGAGCCTAACTGCTAGAGTAAAGATAGGGGAGTGCTAGAATGAAGGGCATAACTGCCAGGATAAAGATAGGGGAGTGCTAGAATGAAGGGCATAACTGCCAGGATAAAGATAGGGGAGTGGCATAACTGCTAGAGTGAAGGGCATAACTGCTAGAGTAAAGATAGGAGAGTGGCATAACTGCTAGAGTGAAGACATGTCTGGGCATGACTATTTGAGTGAGGTGGGAGAGAAGACCAACATTTTCAGAGGACGGATGTTCTAAAGTGAGCTGAGGGGCCTAGAATAATTGTTGGGCGGGGGAGGGGGGAGGAGAAGTGCTGTAAGTGAAGAGGAAGGGGTGAATATATTTCAAAGTCATCCACGAAAAACTGGCTGTTCACATGCATAAAAGTATGACTGAAAGCAACGCATTAAAAGAAATTTAAGAGTCGAATGACTCTAACTACACAACATCGTCTTTAAAAAAGGTTGGTTAAAAAAAAAATCGTTGACATCATTTCGCCCTAACGAACCGTCGCTAATTAAGGATTTTTCCACCGCCTGGGTTCCCTATTAAAAACAAAACAAAAAGGTGGGAAAGAAGAAAGGCGGATATTTTTTTAACAAATATCGTTTGTTCGCACTACAAAATTTACCCAAACGATTACGATTCCCGAAAATTCGATGGGATAACAAAGCAAACCAACAATTTATAAACAATAGGTGCGTTGTATATTTTTGTGCAAAGAAGCAGGGATGGCTAAGACAAAAGATATATAATTCTTAGAAACAGTGAAATTCTGCAATGTTCTCAGCATAGTCTAAATAGAATTTTCTTTAACCAAAGATATAAATATCAAATACCGTTTAACCTTTACTGATTTTCACTCTCGATGATACGCTTACATGACCAGAGATCAATAATGATACTGTTTAAATACTTCCCTTTTTCCACCGAATCAAATACACTGCCTGACACTCTATTTCAAAACCCCTCAACGACCTGGAACTCTCAATTATTACTACTACACGACCCTCTAAGTACCACATAACCTTGCACTCTCATTTGAATCCCACACATACGACTTGGCAATCCCAAAACCCCTTCACAACTAGTGATGTTAACCCCTACATAAAAGCGGTGTTCTCAAAACCCCTGAATGACATGACGCTCTCAAAATCGCACAAGACCTGGCACTTGTAATTACGCTCCTTCCATTCTCATTTAACAGTCCTGTAGGACTTGTCAACCTTATTGCAACTTCCTACCTAGCATTTAAGAATCCAGTAGGAATTGTCAACCTTACTGCAACTTCCTACCTAGCATGGCACTCTTAATGAAACTCCGTATTTGGCCTGGTTCTTTCAATGAAATCACAAAAATTACAAGGCAAAGTAAAAATCGAAGTGTAATTTAGCCCAATCTGACTGCAACAGGTGGTGAATTTACTTTGCCATTTAATGTCAGTATGATTTATCGTATGTGTCTCCAACTATAAGGACGTAAGTATCAGATAAATAAGGGTACTTCAATTTCAAATGTTAAATATAAAATTATGCAGTTCGCAAAGAGGTTGATTGCTGAGTCCCAGAGCCTTTTCTCTCTCAATGTTAGCATGAATCAGCAACAAACATTTAGATGTAAAAAAATAACCAATGATGATAAAATAGCAGCTACGATGTAAAAGATTCACATTTTCTTGGCAAAACTGAAAAAAAAAATTACTTCCCCTCCCGTATTACCAAGGATTACTTCCAATAAAAACATGTACTTTTTTTTCCTGCAAACTGGTTGCAATATAAAAGTTGAGTCTAAGATTAAAGAAACACAATATCCTGGCAAATTACTACGAAATTCAATTATTGGCATTTTTTCTACGGTGCAGATGGAAGTGAAATTAGTTGATGAACTGTAATTTTCCTTTCTCTGCAATCCAAAGCTAAAGCCGGCGAAATCCAGAACATAATCCATCAAACACCACAGCGCAATCTACAAATATGAGGGAATCGACGCAAAACAGATTACCCAAAAGGGTTTTCCACTGTGACGAGTAAACGAGTAACGGAAAAGACCAACCGAAAAGGAAACAGTAAAAAATATTTAAATGAGATAAACCAAATTCAATATGAGGGGACACTGCAAAAAAAAAAAAAAAAAAAAAAAAAAGAGGAAATGGCCAGGAATCTCTTAAGGTTCTAGTACAAACATGGTGGCAAATTCTTCTTCTTCTTAACATTTCATTCAATAGGTGGATCATTTAAAGGAGAATTTCTTTTCCTTTCAATTACAATCATCGATTATCATGACTTCGAACGCCATGCGCCACGATTATCCACTTCATCTCCAGCCTCATATTTCACTGTTCTCATTCAAATAAGCTGAGCCTCCCAACTCTCCGAGCGCCCGCAGGAGCCCTGCTATTCTCCCAGGGGTAATGCGGAAGATATGTCCAAACCATCTCCATGTCACCTTCATCATTGTTTCTTTTACGTAAAGCAATTTTCTTATTTTCCTTTACGGTACAATTTCTCACTCTATCCTACCATCTGCCTCCTAATAATCCTCCTTAAAGCTGAAAACTCAAATCGTCAAAATCTTATATATATATATATATATATATATATATATATATATATATATATATATATATATATATATATATATATATATATATATACTGCCATACCATGATTCACGCTTACATGTCAACATAAATCATGGTAGACTAATTCAGCCTTGCTTTCTTATGTCGTTCCAGTTTATTTGGTTTACAAATCTTATTCAGCCTTCCCATGTTTGATTTACCTTTTTAGTATTCGACTAAATTCTATTATGAGAAAGCCTGTATTTGATATCACTAATGCTGACCATTTGAGACGCAACCTCAGTAATCCTTTCTACATCTACTGTTATTTTATCACATTCTCCATACCCTTCGCTTTCTTAATACTTAATATATGATGCATTCTGTTTAGCATCATCACTGGCGTATTTCAATTCTGTCAAGTTTTCATCGTTACTAGAATCTAAAACTTTTCTTTCATCTCCAACGACTTCCTACATTTTTAAATTATGAGAGGGGAAACCAGCAAATGGGGCATAACGTTTCCAAGTCACACCCCACCCAATATTAAAAAAATCGCTTAACAAGACTCTATCAGCATTAGTTTTCTATCTAATTCGGATAAAATACCAGTGACCCAAGATTTTCCATGATTTTGATCAATGGACGCTGCCAACTATCAACTTGTAAAAAAAAAGGAAAATAAGCATTGTTTTAGAATACTAAAAAAGAACTAAATAATTTTGTAGAATACTGAAAAGAATGAAATAGTATGTACCTGAATCAATATTTTGTCATTTCGTAATACCACTTACCACACAACCTCAAGCAGCGGGGATCTAATCCATTACCTATGCGAGAGACTCAGAAGCTTACTAACTGAGCCTGATGTCCCCTGAGATTTCCCTCCACCAATGTCATGAAAGTAAGATTAGCAGGCTCCTCTTCCATTTATACAGACCGTAAAAATTAAGTTTTTATGAGTGGGGCAAACCAGACCTAAAAGATGAATATATATATATATATATATATATATATATATATATATATATATATATATATATATATATATATATATATATATATATATATATATAATTATAATGTATATATATACATATATATGTATATATATATATATAATGTATATTACTTAACTATATTTTTTACCATACACCTGTTTCACTTGGACGAGGTGGTGCCAGAATGCGTGAATAGGCCTTCCAGTACCCAATACGTCTTTTTGGGTGGAGGATCTTAGGTTCATTCCTTCCTTTGACCCCCAGCTGGTTCTGGCAACCTTTGACAGCTACGTCAAAGAGTGGCTTCAGTCCAGGATCGAACCCTGGACTTACGATTGAGAGTCAGTACCCTACCATTAAACTTCATTATATATATACACACACACACACACATATATATATATATATATATATATATATATATATAAATATATATATATATATATATATATATATATATATATATATATATATATATATATATATATATATATATATATATATGTGTGTGTGTGTGTGTTTGTGTGTAGGTGTGTGTGTGTATTTGTTTATGTCTTTAAGGATGTTGCTAGCCCCACTCTGACACAGATACCCATTTACTGCTAAGTGGAATTATAGGCAGTAAGTCAGGTACTAAGGTCCTAACATAGGTGATCCGAGAGTCGTTCCACTAAGCCACGGCCTCTGCTGCCTAGTTCACAAGAACAGCAAAGCCGTGATACAGTGGAAATCTATCACAACTGAGCGGTTTTAAATTTGGGGCCAAGGTAATGCAATATACTACTGCAATACCACTATGCTGCCTTGACATGGTGGAAACCTTTGCAATAATAGATTAACGAATCTGAACAGCCGAAGAAAATTACAAAGGAGAACGAAAGTTGCAAAACATTTGCAAATGGAGAAAATACAGATGTATTTAATGAATGTTTTTAAAAGAAACATGGCAGAGAGATGAAAATATAACAGCTTCACAGGACATCAATATGTTTACTTTTCCCAATTCTTCTTTCCTTACTGGAGTACGGCAGATGGAGAGTTTAATGGCTGTGATGTCTATTTCCACACTCTTACGCTAATTAACAGCTTTTTAAACGCACTTCAATGCACTGAATTTTAACAAAAAATATATATTACGTGTTTTTTTTCAAAATCAAGCCGTTGTCTCTCTACACAAATATACACACAGATCGAATTCTAACAAAAAATAAAAATTACGTTTTTTTTTCAAAATCAAGCCGTTTCCTTTCTACACAAACATATACAGATATATATATATATATATATATATATATATATATATATATATATATATATATATATATATATATATAAATAAAAACACAAATATATGTGTGAGCATAAATGAATGCTGGAAAGTGGTTGCTTTTAATTTACATTCATTAGTAACTCGATTAAATATCATGAAAAATACTGCTATAACTCGTTCATCTAAATCCACCTTCAAAGCTAACTGCAGTCAATGGAGTGCTCATTAATGGATCGTACTCGTAAATACTTGTGTAGGCGAAACGTACTAAAATTGTCGCAACTTGAGGTAATCTATCAACGCAATGACGTCATCATGAATATAGCCAATTCAGTGCACTTTTCGAGCAATGTGAAAATAAAGCGGATGATCTATCGGCGTCGGGAGTTCGAACTAATGTCCCCAATCCATCAAAAGCCGACGGCGAAGAGTGTCCTTAACTGTAATTAACTTAATGATTTGTGAAAAGTCCGCCCGCTTGATTTTTCCCAAGTCTTTGAAGAGATCAATAGCGTTTGAGCGTGTTCATCAGCTGAGGGAAGAGGAGAAATGGAGATGGGAAGAAAGGAAAGTGGAAGGGGAAGGGTAAACAAGAGGAGAATGAGGAGAGGGTTGGATGGGGAAAGGGCACCGGTGAAAGAATAACCGAGAGGGAGAAATGGGATGGGGAAAAGAAATATACAGTGAATATTAGGTTAACATTCCCACAAAAAACTTTATATACCCGTGTGATGCACAAACGTACATATGCAAGCAAACCACTGCACGCGGGGAGAGAGAGAGAGAGAGAGAGAGAGAGAGAGAGAGAGAGAGAGAGAGAGAGAGAGAGAGAGAGAGAGAGATTTAATTATGGCTGCTGTTCAGTGACATTTCATATCTCCCCGAAAAAGCAACTCTTGTTGTATCCGGAATTATCTGCTTGCATACACTCCAGGAGCTTGCAAGCGCTGTTATCTTATAGGCACATAACAAAAGACTGATGGAAAGGCTATATATGCATATACATATGCATGTATCTACTGTACATTCCTCTCTTCTTGCCAATAACCTATTTTCTACGGTACCGGAGCTTAGGACAAGAGTTATACTGTACAACATCCAACAAAACAAACACTTATTCTTTTTCAGGTGAATCACAGATGATCCTTCCGTGCAGAAAGCGTCCACTTCATCAGCATCCACTTACTCAGAAACTTCATCCACAAGACTCTGTCCCATTTAGATATACAGCACATCTATTTCTATATTGCACACCCTCTCACGCTTCCATGGCTAGACCCTTCTCTCTGATACTTCTTCTTCTCTCGAACACGGCCCCATCAAGGTTCTATTCATCATGCTAGGGATTTTTATACACTATGTATCGATCTGTAAAACGGTCTGGAAAACTTCTGTACCACTCTTTTTTTTTGCATTTATCATATGGACAAATTTACTAATTACCCCATCGAGCATTCAGCCCATGGGGTAAGAGCAATTTGTGTTCTCTGTTCTCTAAAACACCAATAACACAACGATCTCTGACCCTATTTCTTCAGAGACTTTGGCTCAAGGCAATTAACCTATCATACCTTAAGCACTGATGCAGATCACCCTTAAACAAGTACAAACATAAATATGAACATTGTTCTTCCTACGAAAACAGGTCCTCGCATCTTTAAACTAAAACTAAAGAAAGACAAAGAATATAAAAAAGAGACGAAATAAGCGCACTGCCAAAAAAGCAAAGAAATACAACAGGTTTCTTTAGGTATCAAATCTATGTGTGTGGATCTGTGTTTGTGTGTGTGTGTGTGTGTTGTTTGTCCGTGTGTCAGTGTGACCAGCATTGCTGATGACTCTCCTCCCTTTCCCACCGCATCTGTCTGTCTCTGTAGGGGATCAGAAAGGGCTTAAATGACAATGCTCTGATTCCCTGTTACTTTAGAATGAGATTGAATTTGCCGCCACCCCCCCTCTCTCTCTCTCCTCTCTCTCTCTCTCTCTCTCTCTCTCTCTCTCTCTCTCTCTCTTCTCAGGCATTGTAACTTACGGGATGACCACGAAATACAAGCCGCTTTCATTACCTAACGATGGGTTTCATGGAATGAATTCTCTAAGGAAGAAAGGATATTATATGCAATATCGTATTATTTCTGTTTTCTCTACATTATTCAAAATCATCTTTATCACCTACTGTAATGTGGCCTTGCCACTATACTTTAGAGAAGAACTTTAGGAGCTTATCACTCATGTAATTACATAATCAACGGTAGGGACACTCGTTTCTTCCAAAGTTCAACATCTCAACTCGTAAGCGAATTCCACCCCACGTTCCGTGGCCTATCATTCATCAACCACAGATCTCAACCTTCGATTCTTCAACATCGTGAATTACAATGGACCAGTTTTCACTCGCCAAATTCGGGAGCACACAATTTTCAAGCCCCACACAACTCCTTATATACCTCCCAGACGCCATACAGACAATACCATGCGGGTCAATCCTTTCCTTTTCCCTTCCAAGCGCCGTTCTGGTCGAATACCAAATTCCATTCTGTTTTTCCAGCTTAGAATGGAAGAAAAATAGCGTATAGCCGGTGTTTGTGATTCCAAGAGGCTTAGCCCGGGCGAAGAATATGAATTCTGGGGGAAAAAATACGAAGTCTACGGGAAAAGAATTTCAGAGATATACGCTAAAGTCTGCGGGAGAGAGTTAGGGATAAACACAACCATGGCCGATTGACTGAGCAGTGAAGCAAGGGAGACCAGCCCATTGTTGAGATATCTGATGGAAAGAAGACCTGAGAGAGAGAGAGAGAGAGAGAGAGAGAGAGAGAGAGAGAGAGAGAGAGAGAGAGAGATCGGCAAAGTTTAAGGAAGGTGACAGAAGAAGAGTAGACTAAACTGAATATATATACAGTATACAATATGTGTATATATACATATTACATACATATATATATGTATATATATATATATATATATATATATATATATATATATATATATATATATATATATATATATATATATGTATATGTATATATATATATAAATATATACTGTATATATATATATATATATATATATATATATATATATATATATATATATATGTATATATATATATATATATATATATATATATATATATATATATATATATATATATATATATATATATATATATATATATATATATATATATATATATATATATATATATATATATATATATATATATATATATATATATATTACATATACTGGAAAGGCACAAGGAAAAAAAATATCAAAAACATAACGACCAAGAAAAAAAATATATGAACACACAGCCAATACAAGATATGATGAACCTAACAAGAACCGCTGAAGGATTTATTAATTAGCAAGTGCACGTACTATACAGCTACTGAAAACACTAACAGTAAGTATGAGGAAAAAAAAAAGATAAGAAAACAAGTTATAACGAAAAATGAAACAAGAATGAAACAGACAAAAGAAACCTAAATTGCACCTGAACCTGCAGGAGAAAGAATCATGGGAGGGATTTCAAAAGTTAGGGAGAAATGCGATAGTTTGGGGAGTTTCAGAGAGACAGACACAGAGACAGAGAGGGAGAGAGAAAGAGAGAAAGTCGTATGGAAGGAGTTTATGAGGGAGCTGTTACGTGAATAAAGACGATCCTCAGAGAGAGAGAGAGAGAGAGAGAGAGAGAGAGAGAGAGAGAGAGAGAGCAACCATATGGAGAAAAGGGGGAAGTATTAAGAATTGTAATAAACGACAGAGGGGAGTGAATAATGACATAAAGGGAAGAAGACGAAGTACTTAAAAAAAGTCAGGAGATAAAAAACTGACATAAAAGCGACTGAGCTTAAATAAAGTAGTGATGTCATTACGAAATGAAAATGGATGAAACAGAAGGAAATATATATAAAAAATACTATTATAACAATGGCGTTTTAAAGACATGTAGAGACAAAGTGACATGAAAAAAAATGAAGAGGGGGGGAAAATGAATGAAGAATTCTCTGACATGGTCAGGGACGGCAATTGATAATTGCTTTACAATGCATGGATAAAATGTATAACAAAATCCCAAACAATCATCAAGATTATTCTGACTGCGTTGGGAATTCTGTTGAAAATTATTCTAAATCAAAGTCCTTCAAAAGAAGGCATCGTGCTTACCCCATACAAAAATGGGAAAAAGCACGTTAAAAGACGAAGAATGACAAGCTTAAATTCAATCAAACGAGTTCTTGGCACTATTCTGTTGAAGCTGGAACACTACGTAACAAGAATGTACTTCATTCACTTGTTACTTGATGATATATTTTTACAGAAACACGAACAACAGCTCGAGACAGACACGTAACGTCAAACAGCATCATACAAGCGTTCCATCTCCGAATGGCCATGAAACTAACAGCGGTGCAATAAAACCAATTACGTTATACAATATATATATATATTACATCTAACATGAATGTACTCCATGAACTGGCAGTTCAGTTGTTTACGATAAGTATGCAAAAAGGCAATTAAATATATTGCCAGCTACTCGTAGAATAGACATTACCATATAACCAATCCATTCCGCAAGGTCATAAAGCCAAATTGAGTGCCAGGACCGGCCGCTGTATGGACACAATTCGGGTAAAACATTTCTGGTATTACTTCGTCAGCGTAAGAAGCACGACTATTAAAAATACTGACTGAAAGGAGAAAAAGTACAAGACACAGTAAGCATATAAATACACGATTTCATTAAAGAGAGAAAGGAAAATACAAATCACAGAATATATATATATATATATATATATATAATATATATAGAAAGGAAAATACAAATCACAAACAAACATATATATATATATATATATATATATATATATATATATATATATATATATATATATATATATATATATATATATATATATATTCATTGTTCCATCTCTCTTGTCCTCATTTATACTTATAACCCCACACTTGTTCATATTTACTTCTACGTTTCTCCTCTTCATCACATTTCATTCCACATTTTCCCCTCTTGCCACCACTTATAAAATACCCCACTATTTTCTGAAGTTTTTATTCAGTACTTCCCACCAGTACTCTAACTGCAAATGTCAGCCATTTCACACTCCATTTCCAACTAATTTTCCTTATCGCATCTACATATTCTCCAACATACTTTTTCTTTTCAAACATAAAAACTCTTACTTACGATTAGGGACTTACATACCATACAATTCATCAAAAGCTAATTCTATATCCAAGTACGCCACGTATAATTTTTGCCTATACATTAAAAATTTTGTTTCGTAATGTGCAATTGATCCACACACCCCATTCCTTGGCTAAACTCTTAATACTCTTCTGCAGTTAATTTGTCTCCCATCTATCATACTTTCGAAAGCAAAATTCTCTCACACTCTTCCTGGGTACACTAATACCGTCATCACCTAATGCAAATTTGTATACTGTACGTATATACATTTTTCATACATACATAAATACATATAGATCATTTATATACATATATATATATACACAAATATTTATATATTTACACACACACATATATATATAAATTATATATATAAGTACTACGCGAGGCAGTTATTAACGATCAGGACCATCCTTGCCCCAACCCTGAAACCTGGCTCGAAATGATAAATGACTTGAATAACACGTTTTAATAAAATAAAAATCTCAGGCACTTCCCATACCCATGTTTGCCAATCCTTCCGAGCAAAGGGGCTTCGGATCGGCTGTTAACACAGCAAATTTACCAAGATAATCGATGGAATGGAAAAGTTGAGAGTTAAATGACTTCGGAAAGATTATATGATGTCCGGCTTAATATTTCTCTGTTTTCTTATATGATTAATGACTTAAACAATTTTTAGTGCTACGATGCCTTCGGCGCCTCTGCTTGTTTTCTCACTGGTGAAAAGGAATAACTGGGAGAAAAAGGAATAACTGAGAGAAAAAGATCAGAGCCAATAAGGAGCCATCCCGCAGGGGGGGTAGCGCCGTCAGTGCACCTCTTGTGGTGCACTGTAGGCATTGTTTAAGGTTCTTTGCAGCTTGCCTTCGGCCCCTAGCTGCAAACCATTTTATTCCTTTTACTGTACCTCCTTTCTTATTCTCTCTCTTCCATCTTACTCTCCACCCTCTCCAAACAGTTGATTCATAGTGCAACTGCGAGGTTTTCCTCCTGTTACACCTTTCAGACCTTTTACTGTCAATTTCCATTTCAACGCTGAATGACCTCTTAGATCTCAGTGTTTGGCCTCTGGCCTAAATTTAATTCAATAAGGACCCAAATCGACAAATACAAACTTGGATTAGAGTAAGTGTGTCAGGAAGCATTTAAAATCTTGACTTAAAACTTGGTGTTATGAGAATGGAGTTTGCCAGCGTTACCCTGAATTAAGCTGAGGTTAAACAATAACGACTTTAAGCAAGTACCGTATAAGTGCCGCTTGAAATTTCAGTTTGCTTAAAATTTGTGCCTGAAATTAA
>NC_089776.1:32800834-32825834 GCF_040412425.1 Macrobrachium rosenbergii | reverse complement strand
AATTAATTTCAAAAGAAAATAATTTTTTTTTTATATTTTCTTGAGATCCTACGGGAGCTCGGCCTTTCAACCACTGAAATATTCTTATCAATTATACTACTGGACAATAATGGTAATTTAGCGTGACTGATGTGTGTGTTTTTTGTGGGGGTGGGGGCGAAGGCAGCACGATGGTTCGCCTAATTGTGTTATTAAAATCAAAATCCACAGAGAAATAGAAATGACATAAAAATGAAGAGAAGAAGCATTACTAACTATATATAACATAACTTGCATATTACGGAGTTAGTCGAAAAAATCCCGAAATAGGATTCTGCAAGAGGAAGGAACATGAGCTACGAAGGAACATTTTGCTAATCCTAGCTCTTCAATGAAACTGTACCTCATGTGCTTTTATGAGAAGCCATATACCCATACCTTATATCTTTGCCTACATCTTCACGTACCCGCAACTTTGTCTCATAAAGCCGGAATAAACTGCAACTACTCACTAACTGATATCACCGAATAATACTTTTCCTTGAATGATCATAAACTTGAATTCACAAAAGCCGTATAAATTAAAACAAATCCTTAACGCTCCTGTAATTCATATCGACGAACCAAACCCTTCCCCAAATGCTACAGTTTTTAATTATACTAAAACCCACGCAGATTACATAAAATACATAAATGCAAAGGTGGATACAGTCCATCAACCTTATTAATAATTGATGAAAAAATACATGATGAGGTACTGTTTAGATTATACTCGCACCTGTGACATTTTCTTTTTCCTAGTCGATATTCACACACCTGTGAAGTGATTTAATTTTACAAATATATATACACGTGTTTCATACTAGATGCAATGTTCTGTTTGCGCACCTGCGTTGTATAAAAGTACAACTGGTATTAACGATACCTGCACTTTTTGTAGCATTTCACAGATTGCTTTGTCTAACATTTTTTCTTATGTAAGAGGAAACGATACAAAGGAATGAACAAAAAGAGCATATAAAAAAAATATTCTCTTGCAGAAGAAGAAAAACAAAAGCGGTGAATTTATCGATCACAACAGTCAAGATTTAACTTGTATTCGATAATATCATCTGGAAATAAATGCCCATTTATAGAAAAATAGAGCATGAAAACCAAATATTATTTGAGAGGTAGCTTCGATGAAAAACAAAAAATACTTTTAGATGTGAGCAATGCTCGTTTGATATTTTTCCCATGACTGCCGACGTCCACATAAAATATGAAATTTTTCCAAAAGTAACGGTAATACAGATGGCCAGAGAACCCGGTTCTGACTCACAGTAAATAGGAATAAAAGGTAAGTGAAAATGTAGGTGACAATATTTCTTTGAAGGCGAAATGGGCAGAACGTCCTAACTCCGAATTGATTTCGCAAGGGAAGAATTGAGATGGAAAGCAATTCCTTAAGCCAAACAGTGTGAAATAAAAAACAAAAGTTTAGGGAAAAATTAATGGAAATACTTTCTTGAATAATAAAAAAAGTGTATTCTTAAATATATAGTAGATCATAGAAGAACCGTTGCTGTAGATGATCTACCACTCAAACGAAGTCGTTCATATGCCTAACAATATGTTATTATTGAGCAAATTAACAAAAACACTTTTATTACCGACTTACACCAACGGTGTTGGCATTAGAATTTGTCAGTGCTTAGTAGTGTAGCTGGAGGACAAAACTGCTTTTAAAAGGTAAGCAATGCTCAAAAATGACATTATATATATATATATATATATATATATATATATATATATATATATATATATATATATATATATATATATATATATATATATATATATATATATATATATATATATATATATATATGCATAAATGTATGTATGTGTGTATAAATCTAATCCACTTTTGTTGGGCCTGACCTTCACCCACAGTTAATACAACAATTCCCTCTGCCCCGGCCGAGATTCGAACCTATGCCTTTTGGGTTGATCAGAGGTAGATAGGTGACTAATCCACTATGCTAACAAGAGTGGGTTGATTTCAACCCAGGTGTACATCTTCCGGTTAAATTCAGGTTCTGTAGTAGGATGAAAATCAATCCATCTCCATCATGACAGGAAGGTGATTTGTTTGTAACACGTGACTATTTTATGATAATTCTGTCGCTAATCCGCGATTATATAACTCCCAAAACAATTAGTTTCGTACCCTGGTCAGGCACTATATGAAGCAGAAGTGAATTCAATAATTAACGATAACAGTGACTTAGAATTTGAAAGTTTAGAAAGTCACGTATATTGGTGACAAATTCATCATAAGATAGCCACGAATTACAACAATGACACTTACCTATCATGGTGGGAATGGGCTGATTAGAATTATAATTACAGAACCTCAATGTGACAGCAGAGCCGAAATCAATTTATATCTCTTGGTATAAAACGGGCCAAACCCGAAATGCAAAGGTTCGAGTCCTTACCTGGTAAAGATGCATTTATCATAATATAATCCCATTTTCGAGTAAGTCACTCCCGAAGTAAATTTAATTCGATATGATGGGGTGTAAACACACACAAGCACACACGCAAACACACACAAACACACACAAACACAAACACACACACATATATATTTAAATATAAACTTTAAAAACGGACTATAACTATGATTAAGTAATCAGCGCTGATGTCGAGTTCATTAAACATAATTCCAGTGTATAAAGATTTAATGGCAATCCTTTTCGACGTCATCCCTAGTTTTCTTGTAATATGTTACCTTTAGATTCTAAAATTATGACTGAGTACTCTAAAGTTTAGACTACTCAGTCATAATTTTTATTGTTATGAGAGTTCAGGTATCTGGCTAAAGTGAGGTAAATTTTTGAATTCCATGATTAGTTGTGTAATAACCAGGTACTTGGTATGCTTCGTGACAATATATAAATGTATATATACAAATATACACCTGTATATATATATATATATATATATATATATATATATATATATATATATATATATATATAAATAAATAAAGATATATTACAAGAAAACTAGGGATGAAGCCGAAAAGGATTGCCATTAAATCCTTACACGCTGGAATTATGTTTAATGAATTCGACATCAGCGTTGATTAGTTAATCACATTTATAGCTCGTTTTTTTGTTTTTATAGTTTATATATATATATATATATATATATATATATATATATATATATATATATATATATATATATATGTGTGTGTGTGTGTGTGTGTGTGTGTGTGTGTGTTTGTGTGTGTTTGTGTGTGTGTGTGTGTGTGTGCGTGCGTGTGCTTGCGTGTGTGTGAACACCCCATCATATCGAATTCAATTTACTTTGGGGGTGACTTAAATACACTAAGATGGGATTATATTATGATAAGTACATCTTTCCCAGGTCAGGACTCGAACCTTTACCAGTCACAGGAAGCGTATACAGGTTGCTGCAATTACAAGACACCTTCATTCATGTCCAGCGTAAAAATGCCATAGTTTTAATAAACTTCTTGAAAATAAACACGAACTGAAATGTTTGGGCCCTTGACATAACTTAATAATGTATACCACATAAATCCAACCTTACAAGGATTTTACATATGCAACAGGCTTAGCATACGCAAAATCCTACGAGAATTCCACAAGCAGAGTCCTTCAAACCCTAAGGATTAGGGCAACCCAAGCTATCAAAAATACATCCTGAGAGGATACGGAAACTTTGGAGACATCTGCCTCCGTCAGCCTACTCTAGAAGATGTTTCTCGAGACAAACGGAAATACAGGCAGCCTTGGTATTTCAGAGGCCTGGTATTGCGGTCGTCACTTGTTTATTTTCCTCCACCTCAGCCGAACCACATATCGCTGAATTTGCTCCTGACGTAATTCTGACGCATTAACAGCGTTATGGCATTACTAATCATATCGTTCCATTATGATTATTAAGGTCATAACACTGTTAATAGAATTATTATCTTTTACTTCGTTACTGACGGTATTCTGTACTCACTAACGAATCTTTATCGTTGAACATAATCAAGTGATTGTAAACAGTACTACAGTTTCACATTTCCTTAGTCGCAAATCTTTATTTTAAAACCCCCTGTAAAACATACTTTTAAATTATCTGAAATCTTCCCAAATACGTATGTATATATATGGATATATAAAACACATCTACACTGAAAATCGAGATCATCTCAAAACACGTCACATTTTGTCTGAGTATGAATATGATTTTGCTTTCAATTACAATGTTTACAATGACACCTAGATTACGGGTCCTGGGCAGCAAGACAGTGTATATGAATCTAACATGCAGGGCACTTCCTCTTTTCGGTCTTCAGCGCCATACACGACGGCACAGGTGCGAAAAGTCACTTGTCAATTCCGCTATAAAAGTCCGTTTAAGGAAACACCGTAGGACATCGAAGCATATAAATTTCTTCGGACGGGCCCTCTGTTGCATGTGAAATAAAAGAATCAGTATTTTGGACACAGCAAGTTTACCGCTCGTTTTACCTTGCAACATGGATTGATGAGATTGGGATCGATCTGTCTTCCTCTCTTTCTTCCCGTCTGTATTTGTTGATTTAAATAAATATTTATTTATATTTGTCTATTTTAAGGAGTTTGGGATCGATCAGTCTGCCTCTCTTTCTTCCCGTCTGTATTTGTTGATTTAAATAAATATTTATTTATATTTATTTATTTTAAGGAGTTTGGGATCGATCAGTCTGCCTCTCTTTCTTCCCGTCTGTATTTGTTGATTTAAATAAATATTTATATATATTTATTTATTTTAAGGAGCTTTCCTTCAGATCACTATCAGTCTGCCTATGGAATTTCATGGTGACCGTAAGCTTTCTTTCTGCCTGTATTTGTTGATTTAAATAAATATTTATTTATATTTATTTATTTTAAGGAGTTTTCTCGACAGTCTGCCTCTCTTTCTTCCCGTCTGTATTTGTTGATTTAAATAAATATTTATTTATGTTTATTTATTTTAAGGAGTTTGGGATCGATCAGTCTGCCTCTCTTTCTTCCTGTCTGTATTTGTTGATTTAAATAAATATTTATTTATGTTTATTTATTTTAAAAGTTTGGGATCGATCAGCTGCCTCTCTTTCTTCCTGTCTGTATTTGTTGATTTAAATAAATATTTATTTATGTTTATTTATTTTAAGGAGTTTGGGATCGATCAGTCTGCCTCTCTTTCTTCCTGTCTGTATTTGTTGATTTAAATAAATATTTATTTATGTTTATTTATTTTAAGGAGTTTGGGATCGATCAGTCTGCCTCTCTTTCTTTCTGCCTGTATTAGTTGATTTAAATAAATATTTATTTATATTTATTTATTTTAAGGAGTTTGGGATCGATCAGTCTGCCTCTCTTTCTTCCCGTCTGTATTTGTTGATTTAAATAAATATTTATTTATATTTATTTATTTTAAGGAGTTTGGGATCGATCAGTCTGCCTCTCTTTCTTCCTGTCTGTATTTGTTGATTTAAATAAATATTTATTTATATTTATTTATTTTAAGGAGTTTGGGATCGATCAGTCTGCCTCTCTTTCTTCCTGTCTGTATTTGTTGATTTAAATAAATATTTATTTATATTTATTTATTTTAAGGAGTTTGGGATCGATCAGTCTGCCTCTCTTTCTTTCTGTCTGTATTTGTTGATTTAAATAAATATTTATTTATGTTTATTTATTTTAAGGAGTTTGGGATCGATCAGTCTGCCTCTCTTTCTTTCTGCCTGTATTTGTTGATTTAAATAAATATTTATTTACATTTATTTATTTTAAGGAGTTTGGGACCGATCAGTCTGCCTCTCTTTCTTTCTGTCTGTATTTGTTGATTTAAATAAATATTTATTTATGTTTATTTATTTTAAGGAGTTTGGGATCGATCAAAAACTTGTCTGCCTCTCTTTCTTTCTGCCTGTATTTGTTGGGCGATTTAAATAAATATTTATTTACATTTATTTATTTTAAGGAGTTTGGGATCGATCAGTCTGCCTCTTTCTTCCCGTCTGTATTTGTTGATTTAAATAAATATTTATTTATATTTATTTATTTTAACGGATGGAGTTTGGGATCGATCAGTCTGCCTCTCTTTCTTCCTGTCTGTATTTGTTGATTTAAATAAATATTTATTTATATTTATTTATTTTAAGGAGTTTACAAAGGGATCGATCAGTCTGCCTCTCTTTCTTCCTGTCTGTATTTGTTGATTTAAATAAATATTTATTTATATTTATTTATTTTAAGGAGTTTGGGATCGATCAGTCTGCCTCTCTTTCTTCCCGTCTGTATTTGTTGATTTAAATAAATATTTATTTATGTTTATTTATTTTAAAGTTTGGGATCGATCAGTCTGCCTCTCTTTCTTCCTGTCTGTATTTGTTGATTTAAATAAATATTTATTTATGTTTATTTATTTTAAAACTGAGCTTGGGATCGATCAGCCTGCCTCTCTTTCTTCCTGTCTGTATTTGTTGATTTAAATAAATATTTATTTATATTTATTTATTTTAAGGAGTTTGGGATCGATCAGTCTGCCTCTCTTTCTTTCTGCCTGTATTTGTTGATTTAAATAAATATTTATTTATATTTATTTATTTTAAGGAGTTTGGGATCGATCAGTCTGCCTCTCTTTCTTCCTGTCTGTATTTGTTGATTTAAATAAATATTTATTTATATTTATTTATTTTAAGGAGTAAGTAATTTTCCTTCAGTTCACTATTCAGTGGCGCATATGGAATCTCATGGTGACCGTAAGCACTAGATTTATGGAATCTTCATATTGACTGAATGAAGAGATTGTGATATTATTTGAAATTACCATGTTACGTTTGATTAGTTTTTGACGAACATTTCTCAACAGCCATTTCTTCGTTAATCTTTCTTTTTTTTTTATTACATTTTTACTCTGCATTACTTAAAGTGCTTGTCTCCCATTCGCCATTGTGACGAAGAGAGAACTCTTTGTCACAATGGCGGAGCTTATCTAGACAGCCCCTTGGGACTGTTTAATAAGAACATATTCACATAAATATATTTAAAAAAAAGCTTTTGCGTAAAACTGCTGATAACATAACCTCTTCGTAGGAAGCAGTTACGGTATTACCCAGCTACCTTGTTGATTGATTGATTTCTATTTGCTGCCGTCTCAACAACTATGGCAACCGACGCTGGCACTGCCCAGACAACAGAGAATCCCAGAAAAGTCAAAGACAATTGGATAGTGACTGCTTGTCTCATCGGCTGAATAGTGACTGCTTCTAATATTTCTGGAATTGTAACTGTAATAGACGAATTCTTTCTCCGTTAACCGTCTGGTCCCCGGCGAAGGTAAAAGGATGTGGGCCCGTAAATCATTTACAGTGATTTACGAGTCCATCTATACTGGCGTGAGCGCCAACTTTCATATGAAAGAAACACTTTAAGGCTGACCACACTTAACCACTTTGTGACGCTGATTCCGAGTATCTCTTAGTTCGAATCTGCTCGAAAGCTGTGGCCCCTTCCTCTTATTCTCCAGTTACATCAGCACAGACATTATAAATATATATTATCTATATATATATGTATACAGAATACAAAATATAAATAAATATACATACGTGTAACATATATGTATATTAAATGTATATTAAATATATTGTAAAAATAACAGAAGGCATAATATATATAAATTAAATGCTATATGTAACAGAAGGCATATAAATATAAATTAAATGCTGGGGATATGTAACATAAGATATATAAATATAAATTAAATTGTGAATAATAAGAGAAGTAAATAAATAAAAACTTGGATGCTGGGTGAATGACAATCGATGCATCCGACCAAATCATTTCTCCAGGGCGACGAACGATATAGCACTGGATTCTTATAAAGCGTGATGGATGACGTTCCGGGCGAAGGAGAGACACCTAATTATCAAAATCCCAGCAGCGCATTCATTTATTTCCATTAATGATACGGAAAATGAAGGTGAATAACGACAGGGAATTAAACGGATGACGAAAGTTCTGGAGAATCTAACAGAAGGCATAATAGCTCAAATTAAATGCTGGGAAAGTAATGACCTTCACCATTAAGTAGAATAAATGACTGGGGAAAGCTGTAACAAAGGGAAGAAGGGGAAAGAAAATGCTGAAAGAAAGACAACAGAAGGAGATGGATAAAAACTGCAAATTAAAGAGAGAGAGAGAGAAGAGAGAGAGAGAATAAAGAGAAGAGAAAGAGAGATCTGGTGGCAACAGAAAACCAGAATAAATAAAATTAAATGAGAAAGATGTAACAGAAGGTATCATAAATACCAAATTAAATGCTGGGGAAAGGTGTAACAGAAAGCATAATATATACCAAATTAAATGCTGGGGAAAGGTGCAACAGAAGGTATTATAAATACCAAATTGAATGTTGGAGAAAGGTGCAGCAGAAGGTATTATAAATACCAAATTAAATGCTGGGGAAAGGTGTAACAGACGGCATAATAAATACCAAATTAAATGCTGGGGAAAGGTGTAACAGAAGGTATAATAAATACCAAATTAAATGCTGGAGAAAGGTGTAACAGAAGGTATAATAAATACCAAATTAAATGCTGGGGAAAGGTGTAACAGAAGGCATAATATATACCAAATTAAATGCTGGGGAAAGGTGCAACAGAAGGTATTATAAATACCAAATTAAATGCTGGGGAAAGGTGTAACAGAAGGCATAATAAATACCAAATTAAATGCTGGGGAAAGGTGTAACAGAAGGCATAATAAATACCAAATTAAATGCTGGGGAAAGGTGTAACAGATATAATAAATACCAAATTAAATGCTGGGAAAGGTGTAACAGAAGGCATAATAAATACCAAATTAAATGCTGGGAAAGGTGTAACAGAAGGCATAATATATACCAAATTAAATGCTGGGGAAAGGTGTAACAGAAGGTATAATAAATGTCAAATTAAATGCTGGGGAAAGGTGTAACAGAAGGTATAATAAATGCCAAATTAAACGCTGGAGAAAGGTGCAACAGAAGGCCTAATAACGATCAAATTAAAAGCTGAAGAAAGGTGTAACGGAAGGCATACTGAAGACCAAATTAAAGACCAAATTAAACACTCGAGAAAGGTGTAACAAAAAGTATAATAAACATATAACGAAACACTGAAGAAAGCTGTAACAGAAGGTATAACGAATACCATAATAAACAATGGAGAAAGGTGTAACAGAATGCATAGTAAACACCAAATTAAACACCGAAAAAAGGTGTAACGGAAGATATAATAAATAAGTAATTTAAACACTGGAGAAAGGTGTAACAGAGGGTTTAATACATGCCAAATTAAACACTGGAGAAATGTGTAATAGAAGGCATAATAAATAAGAAATATAACACCGGATGAAGGTGTACTAGAAGGTATAATGTACACCAAATTAAACACAGAAGAAAGGTGTGACAGAAGGCAAAATTAAGACCAACTTACATACTGGAGAAAGCTGTAACAGAGAGCATAATAAACATCAAATTAAACACTGGGGAAAGGTGTGCCTGTATCATCACATGAGAGAGAGAGAGAGAGAGAGAGAGAGAGAGAGAGAGAGAGAGAGAGAGAGAGAAATCGGTAGTTAATCATTTTATCTAAAAACACACACACACATATAAAAAGAAACAGCAAAATCAAAATCGTGAATGACACGCAAAGGTGCAAACGAGACAAAATAATTATGACCGGAGCATCAAAGAGAGGAGATTCACCTGCAGAAGATACCTGTAGAATGATTACACACCACCGTGAGTGTGGAAATACCTCATCGAGGTACTCCTCTTTGTAGACTCTGTCATTGCAAGTGATGGTTACTGAAAGCAATGCCAGACAAACATAGTGTCAGAGAGAGAGAGAGAGAGAGAGAGAGAGAGAGAGTCAGTCACAGAGGAGAGAATCAGTCACAAAGGCTCGACCTGAAGCAAAGAAAAATGAGACGAAAGGCAAAATAATAACACAAAGCTTCTCCCCATCCCCTGCATCCCCACCAGACTTCCCCCTCCCTCCCCTCTCCCCCCCAACACACTTCCTCTCCATTCCCCCACACCTACCCCACCCCAGTGTTGGGGGGAGGGGGGGGGGCGCAGAGGCGCGACCGAGGCATCCACACAGCATTAACTCCTCACCAGGGAACGCAGGACAACAAAGGCCAGGCAGGTCGAGGGCTGCAGACAGTAAAAGCTGCAAAATAACAATTACGCGCAATAAAGTCTGAGAAGATGAACACATGTTTACGATGAAGAGACAAAGAGGGATCTCCCGCAAAAACACATTATTAGGACCGTAATGAAAAGCACCTGGAAGGATTCGCGTATTTTCATTACCTCTCCACAAGTGCCCCGAAAAGAAGGTAAGGAAGGAAGAAAAAAAAAAAGGCGTCATGCAATCAAACCCTGCTGGAATAAGCAAGGATGGAACACGGCATCAGAGACAAAAGAAGCACAGTATAATAATGACGAAGACCTGAAAACTGAATTCAGTAAATTACGATAAAATATGGGAAGAATGCGTTGGCAAAATCAGAGTGAAAGATATTTTATAATCTAAATAAAAAAAAACTAACTAAGCACAGTAAAATATGGGTGATACAAGTGTATATAATTAAAGAAATAACATAAACCTCAGATATAAAAAAATCCAATGAATAACGAAAATATCTGATGAAAGAATATTGGGAGGTGGAGGAATATAAGATTAAAAAAAGGAATACTAAGAAAAAGTAAAATTAGAATATTAAAAATTAATCCAAAAGTGCAGTGTAAAAGGGGCAAAAAACCGAATAAATAAAGGATGAGGTGGTTAACGACACTAAACGAAGGTGTTTATAAATAAAGGGTAAACGAAGGTGTTAATAAATAAGAAAAAAAAAAGAAAGCTGGAAATGAACAAGAAACACGATAAGGTATGACTGTGAGGAAAAAAATAAAGAAAAAACTATTAAGTGAATAAAAATTACCTTAAATACTGAAAAAGAAAAAGCAACAGCGCACTGAATAAAAAAATCATGAATTAATACATCACAAATATCGGACAAATCTCTCAAGAGCAAAGTGAAAATACTGGAAGTATTCCCGTCGTAATTTTACTGTTTATTTATAATACAAATAAAAATATGTGATGTGTGTTAATAGTGAGTTCTTAGCATTTAAAATAACTGATTTAATATTTAGTATCTTAATGGGATAAAATTCAGGTAACAGTAGGAAGGTTAAACACAAGTTACTTCATTCAGGAAAACTATTTAAAGGTCGGTGGTTGGACGTCAGACAACCAGAACACGGAGTTCATTACTTGTAAATTATCGGTGTTAGACACAGAAAAAATAAATACATGAGAACGCTTTTACATAATTAACATAATTTTCTAAATAACAGTTGAGGCAAACCTTGTCAGTCAATTCATTTACAGTAACCACTGGGGAAATGATATTACAACAACAAACAACTACTACTACTACTACTACTACTACTACTACTAATAATAATAATAATAATAATAATAATAATAATAATAATAATAATAATAAAATACTAATAATAACTGCAAAATGATGTCAAAATAAACATATATATGAATTGGTGAAAATTTACATATAAGCAAACATCATTTTGGAAGAAGTAAACACTGCACAGACAAACAAATAAACAAACAAACAAACAAACACACACACACACACACACACACACACACACACACACATATATATATATATATATATATATACTGTATATTTATATAGACGATCTATCGCTAGAGCTTAGCGATGTTTTATGCAGTCGTATTAGAGCTGGAGGAAGGAGTAAAACAAAGGAGTCGACGAAGCGCTTGCGTGCTTTCACACCTCCTCACGGGTCACGTGACCCGAAAGCACTTGGTCGACTCGTTGTTTTTATTCCTCCCTCATATATATATATATATATATATATATATATATATATATATATATATATATAGAGAGAGAGAGAGAGAGAGAGAGAGAGAGAGAGAGAGAGAGAGAGAGAGAGAGAGAGAGAGAGAGAGAATCATTCAACAGTATAATTCCTGAAAGTTTGCTTTAACAGCAAGTCTTTTAGAACTTCAATAAGACATGTATGTCTATTCTCAAGTAGGATATGAGAGTATATCCTACATTTGACCATCCTTACGCAGAACATGCAACAAGTATAACTTCCAGTCAGCCTTGCAAGTATCAGCCTTGTGCTTACTCGTATATATATATATGCTTCAGTCTAACATGGAGGTATAACCTACAATACGACATGGTTATACATCATTTAGTATGACATACGAGTATATCCTTCAGCATTCAGCAGCAGCGCTACATCTCCCTGAAGCATTCCCTTCCTCTTCAGTTTGATCCTCTTCTACGACAAAGGAATCTGCGGGGATCTAAGTTCTAGTCGCTCATAAAGAGACAATGGATCACATGCGCGCAGAGCGAGTCGCGTACATTTTTTCTATTATGCGTTAAGAGAACGAGAAACTTATGCTAAAGGAATAGGTTAAAAGAATGTTTAAAAAAGGGGAGAGAGAGAGAAAGAGAGGAGGTGGGGGTAGGGGAGGTGGGAGGAGATGAGAGAGAAAAAGAGTACTTGAAACGGAAAGCCCCCAAAAAAAGGCATAAAAGTCTAGTATAGCTATTTGTAAAAAAGAACGAATCTAGAGGGTTGGGGGGGAGGGGGAAGTTTGCAAAGACAGGAGAACGGGAGGGGAAAGGGAGGGGTAGGGAGCGGGGGGGGGGGAAAGCTGGTAGGGAATAAGAGGAGAGTTGGGGGAAGCTGGTGGAGGGGTTGTGGGGAGAGGGGGGAAGTTTGCAAAGACAGGAGAACGGGAGGGGAAGGGAAGGGGTAGGGGCGGGGAGGGGGGGGGAAAGCTGGTAGGGGAATAAGGGGAGAGGGGGAAGCTGGTGGAGGGAATAAAGTTTTTTCGCCCATTATTCCTTCATAGATGGGGAATATTGTAGCGCACTTCAAAGGTCTACATTTTAAATGCAAACCTTACGCGATGAGCTTCATCAAAGCGTCATATTTTTTTTTTTTTTTTACTTTCGCTTTTATTCTTTTATGACATGAGCTCTGCGAACGACGGAACTTTATTTTAAAAAGTACGGAACATTTTCAGTGACTATCGTCATTACCATTTTGTAAAACCGGTCAGCGCTAGTGACTTTTCCGCTCGCTCAATGCCGCGTTATCTTCAAGTGATGAGGCGCTGTACAGGAATGGAAATAAATGGGTACACTTTTAAGTACAAGGGGTATTTGATAGCCACAACCCCTCCCCCCCTTCTCTCTTTCTCTCTCTCTCTCAATATTCTTTTTTCGCATACGCCCTATAGCAGCAAAACATTTTTCTCTATATGATGCCCATTCACACTTGTTTCTTATGAATGTATCCAACTGTGAATAATAATAATAATAATAATAATAATAATAATAATAATAATAATAATAATAATAATAAAAGAATCGCGTGTCTGTCCAAACATCAACAGTGCCGTGAGGTTTGAAGTCCTTCACTTCGTTTATAATGAAATTAACGAGTGAATTTTGATAGAAACTTTGTCACATAAATTATCCACGTGGTTTTAAAATAGAAATGAAGCGCGAATTAAACTTGATGAGAGGTTTTAATTACACTTTAATCGTTGCTAAACTATCTGGGTAATTCTAAAATATTAATCAAATCACATTACAAAATCATCTAGGTGGTTGTAATAATTTGATCAAGCAGTTGTCTAGGCAACTATATCATGCCAACTGATTCATTATAGAAATCGGCTAGTTTGAATTATAATTTAGTTTTAATTACAATTCTTCCTGAACTTTAATATCAGTTTAGTCACACAAACTACCAAGTTAAAAGATGCAATTGTGTCGTCGTTAATTATCAAGGTAATTCTAATAACAATTAGGTCGCTAAAGCGCACTGCAAATTCGAAAGGTGCTATTCGGGCCTGTTATCTACGCGTCACCTCCGAAGTTAAGTATATCTTGGTTTAACCAGACCACTGAGCTGATTAACAGCTCTCCTATGGCTGGCCCGAAGGATTAGATTTATTTTACGTGGCTAAGAACCAACTGGTTACCTAGCAAGGTACCTACAGCTTATTGTGGAATCCGAACCACATTATAACGAGAAATGAATTTCTATCACCAGAAATAAATTCCTCTAAGTCTTCATTGGCCGGTCGGAGAATCGAACGCGGGCCCAGCAGAGTGCTAGCCGAGAACGATACCAACCCTTCCAGTGAGGAACTGCCATGTTTAATACTAGCCCCTCGGGGATCAAAGTATTATATACTCCCATTTCTATATTGTGTGGTCGACATATTATATTACTAATTGATTATATTATAGTACTAAACACGGCGCTCCACTGAGCTTCCGCCATGTTTAGACAAAAATATTTAAAATATCAAGATGCTTTCAATATCAAGGTAATTTTGAAAGTAATTAAACCATCAAGATATCTTAAATAACAATTACCTCAGATGACTGTATAATCTCGGCGGTCACATCATCAATTACGTCTAGTGGCAGGACGATCTTGCCAGTTACAGCAATGATTTCATTGGGCAAGAGGCACATGGCATTCGTAATTGCAAATTAATCTGATAATTGCATCAGCCTTCTGGCTGTGTTATTAATTACAACCATAATAAAAGCTAGTTATCTTGGTAGCTGCGGCACCACTTACATCAAACAAAAAAAAAATCGCTTTATATTAAATCAATTACATCATAATTTTGGCAGAAATGGAACTTTAAAAGTTGAAAAAAAAAAAACAGTAACTATGTTTTACAACCGACGAACAATGAGTTTTCCAAACGATTTCAAGAGTTACAGCTGCAATATATTCCGTGGTTAATATTCAGAGTGATAAATATCAAGTTGGACTGCCTTCAATAATCATACCGACATTACAAGCCTTTCACTTCAGGAAACTACCAGCAGCATTATTTACAACATCCATTAAGAGGAATCTGCAGTTCCACTGGGAGTTTAGCCAGCCCGTATATAAATCATTACAGCCATTTGTGACAGCATGTTCATCAACAGTGTCGGTTGCAATGCCAGTATAATTGTTAAGTCCCACTTAAACCAGCCAAGTCAGTGAAAACGTATTTGGAAGAATGAAGCCGTTTAGAAAAGCCTATAGACAACAACTGCAGCCAATCTGTCTACACAGGAACCTGCATGCCCAGTTGAATCAGATCGTTCCATTTAGAACTCCAGAAATATTTAAAACGCGTTTCCAACTAAAATTGCATGGAATTACGCTGGGATTACAAGGATTACAATGCAGCAGAGTATGTACACAAAACTGCAGTACTTCGATCATGAGGCGGACGACCATTAATAAACTAGTTTGGCGTCAAGGATCAAGAAGCTTGCCACGGGAGAGATTAACGTACCACTCGTATCATTAAAGCTCAAAATAGAGTTCTTGTTTCCCACTTAAAAGTATCTCTGAAATAAAGTGTCTCCCTTAATCAAACACGAATTAACGATAATAACAGAGTTATTGAAATATAAAGTTCTTATGTCATGTCTAAAATCAATGTTGACTGTACTGAAAGTACGCATATCTTCCATATATTGTTAAAGTTAAGCCATGATCATATTTGCCTAAACTCTCATCTCGATTTCAGGGGTCGCTTCAGACAGGATAGCCGGAAGAAGAAAGGAACGAAGAGAGAGAGAGAGAGAGAGAGAGAGAGAGAGAGAGAGAGAGAGAGAGAGAGAGAGAGGTCCCTGAACTTCAGCAGAGCGCCATTTGAAATTCTTACGTCGTATACGAGGCAGTTCAACTATTACAAGTTTCTCAGATAGGAAAAGATGAGGTCCTTTTAGCTATCGGATGAACGAGCAGAGAGGAGGAAGAGAAGGAGAGAGAGAGAATGAGATGCAAATGAGGAAAAAAAAAAGACTTTGGTCGTAATACAGACTGGTGTAAAGACATAAGAAATCTGAGTAAAATGAATAAAAATTAGGAAGAAATGGTACCCATTCACATATGACACCAGATGCTAAATAAAACGAAAAACGTTCGAGCAATTTTTTAAAGTATTATCCGATATGTTTCGAAAGACTATGGCTTCGAAGCTTTTGTAAATACAGTACCATGGACGCACTACCACACACACACAATTACAACAAACACTAACCTAAAGGAAAGATAAATGAGAGAAAATAGTAATACAGCATATACAACATACTTGCAAAGGCGCGAGATAATTCAGGTATGAGCTTAGACATCTCAAAGCATCTACTTAACTGCTACGCGCACACAGGCACACACACACACACGCACACACACCCTATTTATGCATAAGAATTAGAACATGAAAGGGAAGAGAGATCTTTGAAACGGAAGTTCTTCTCTTGTCTCGACGTCTGGCATAATTATGACATGTCTTTCCACGGCCTTTGAACATCATATTTAAGGCCGGTGTCTTCATGAATGTAATTTGCATAACATTTTCGGCGCAAATAGGAATGACGTTTATAGCCAAAACCAATCTAGCTTGGAACCAGCAGCTATCACCCCCCTCCCTCCCTTCCCCACCACACCCCCAGATTCCCACCAGCAACAGACTCATCTTCCCCCTCCCCCTCCCCTCCCCAGTAGATGTTCTAACATTTACTTACGTTCCCTTCAGCGTCCGAAATCATCTTAGGGAAAGGGCGTCTCCCTAGCGACGGAGGAGAAGCAGCTTGCTCCTCAAAGGATGGTTATTATTGCTTTAAAAATCTCCCATATTTCTAATGCTAATATGGGATGCAGATAACCACCAATCAATCAATCAATGGGGTTTCCTTCTCTCTGTTTCTTCTTTGTCTTCTTCGGATTTTAAAATGGAAATATGGATAATGGGATCTGAAAAATATTGTTATTGGACGCAAAAACGTACCCTTAGAATAACTAGCCTAAAAGTGAGTCTTGCCCTTAGCCTTCCTCAAAGGGGCAAGGGATGAAAAGGGAACCTCACATTAATGGAAAGGAGTACTGTAGGCATGGACGCTTTATGAGACCGGCACAAGAGGTCGGCTTCCTTAGGGTACGTTCAACCTCTTCCTCTTCCTGTTCTTCTTCTTTCTCCTCCTTCTGCTCCTCCTGTTCTTCCTCCTCCTCCTCCTCCTCCCCCCTCCTCCTGTTCTTCCTCTTCCTCCTCCTGCTCTTCTTCCTCCTCCTCTTCCTGCTCCTCCTCCTCCTCCTCCTCCTCCTGCTCCTCCTCCTCGTCCTCCTCCTCCTGTACCTCTTCCTCCTCTTCCCCCTCCTCCTCCTCCTCCTGCTCTTCCTCCTCCTCCTCCCCCTCCTCGTCCTCCTCCTCCTCCTGTACCTCTTCCCCCTCCTCCCACTCCTGCTCCTGCTCCTTACGGAGAATCAAAAGCATCAAAGAGATATTTCCTTAAAGGGGATCCAACAATCGTCCCAAAGATTTGTCGCGCCAGACATCGTCGACTCAAAGTTCGCCAAGAATTCCAAAAACCAACCGGGAAAAGAAGAAAAAAAAAAGATACAGGGGTGGAATTCCCAGCAGAAATGTCTCGCAAAGAGAGCACAGAAGTACCACCGATGGGAAGCTGCAGGATGGAATATAAGAAATTGGAAAATAGATAGGAAACTGTGTTTCTTAGACGTCTACAGTAACGGTACGATACAGAACGAGTGACGTCAGGCCATGACTAAACACCTGAGCGAAATAAGGGAACAACCCCTCACTTTTTCTTCCTAATGTCTTTCCTTCTCTCTGTTAGTAATCTGTCCACAAATTTCAGTAAGATATTTTGTAACAAAATACTATTCTCATACTATCCTTCAACTAAAACTATTATAAAAAAAAATCATCTAATTTTTAGCATAAACAAAACACAACTTATTTGATAATAAGCATTACAAAAGCTCTGCAACTCTTAGGTATAAGAACACATTATTATCCAAGCATTAAATTGCTGAAACCAATTATTCCGCTGCCTGGCAACCAATTACCTGCGTCAATCATTCGGTTGTGGGCAGGTGTGTGGGTGTCAGGGTTGAGAGAATTATGAAATCAATCATCCATTTTTGAATCAGTTAAATAGTAAACGGCCTTTCCGTATCCAGCTCTTGGTGAAAAATGCGATCAATGTAACTGCAGAACGTAGCGAAAATGTGGGATTTGCGCTCCTATTCTGATTCAAAGGCGTCCACGGTCTCCTCGTCTCCCTCTCTTAATAAATTTACCCTGCTTCATGGCACGAAGCTGATTTATTCAGCGACAGACACACACTCGGATCTTTCCTAGATAGTGACCCTAAGGTTTTAACCCGGTGTATGTCCACCTTTGCGGCTTGCTTAGTGCAAGCCCGTTGGGGGATGACCGTAAAAATGTAAACAAAAGACTGTAAATATCATAAAGATAGTGACCCCAAGAAATATTAGTCCTAGATAACGACCCCTGAAAACCCTTGGGGGTCACTATCTTGGAAAGATCCAGACACTCTAAGTCCACACCACCTTCCTCATTAAACGTCACCCTGTGGCAATAGGTTAGGGAAAGTTAGGACTGAGTAGACTCCAGTTTTATACCCAAAAATGAGTCGTGGACTCCATAAGTTAAGTATACCTTAGTTTATCCAGACCACTGAGCTGATTAACAGCTCTCCTAGGGCTGGCCCGAAGGATTAGACTTATTTTACGTGGCTAAGCACCAATTGGTTACCTAGCAACGGGACCTACAGCTTATTGTGGAATCCAAACCACATTATAGCGAGAAATGAATTTCTATCACCAGAAATAAATTCCTCTAATCCTTCACTGGCCGGCCGGGGAATCGAACGCAGGCCTAGGAGAGTGCTAGGCGAGTACGATATCGACCCATCCAGTGAAGAACTTCGTGGACTCCATGAGGCACTGGGTGTTAAGGTCAACCTAATGACTTGGGAAAAAGAAAAAAAAGAACAAAGAAAAAGAAAGAAGAGACCCTACCTTTTGATTATCCCCCACACCATGAAGAACATACTACTTAATTAAAAAGTTTAAATTAACATGAACAATTATTTTCACCCATGCTTTTGTATACAGTTTCAAAAGAGGCATAACATGAATAAATAATAATAATAATAATAATAATAATAATAATAATAATAATAATAATAATAATAATAATAATAGGAAGGGAGTAGACCCTGTTTTAAACATGTTCTGTTGACCAGTGACCAGATTCTAAATTCCAGTCATTCCTCTTATCCAGATTATGTACATCGGCAACCTCTTAGCAGAGATCAGCCTTGAAGAAAAGAGAATAGTAAGAAGAATTGAACAACCTTGTATAAAATCAGTTCAGTGATGCTGCCATTCTTTTCAATAGAACAGCAGCAACAACAACGACAATAATAATAATAATAATAATAATAATAATAATAATGACATGATAACAATGAAGACAATATTAAAGATCTTAAAGTACAGAGCACCATTTCTTTAAAGGAATAAAATATAAAAAAGCATCAGTATTTACATCATAGTTTGGTTTTCGTTTACATATTAAGACTGTAACAAAACACCATAACTAAGGACACAGTACAAGCGAAATTACTATGCTAATAACGTAATCTTCCCTTCAGTGTTTCCGGACAACTCTACTCTTTACTTCAAAACAGTTAATTCTATTTTACCTTTATTCGCAATTATTCCTATCTCTTTTTTCATCTCCTTCCGTCTACTAAACATCCCATCAACAAACTCTCTCTTTCTCGCTCTCTGTTCACTGCTCTTGCTAACTCTAGCATTTTCCACAAACCTCTCTCTCTCTCTCTCTCTCTCTCTCTCTCTCTCTCTCTCAGGACCACCGTCATTCCCTTTCTCTTTTCCACTCGAACTATTTCATCAATACAGTAATCGTGCTTTCATAAAGAGTCCAAACAAGAACACTTGCACTTGCTTGTGGTGAAAGCGGAAACGTGACTCAGGCGATTTGGAAACGCAAATTGGAATAAACAATTTCAAAAATCTCTAAAACACACTCACTCTCTCTCTCTCTCTCTCTCTCTCTCTCTCTCTCTCTCTCTCTCTCTCTCTCTCTCCGGCCTATTGTTTCCTTAAGCTATAATCCACACCATTTATAATTGAGCATCCCTGATCGTGAAAGGTGCAGCGCGTTTGCTGTTGTTTATGTTTTGACGTCATGTCATCTTTACCTTACTGTTGTCTTTGCCTGAATAATGTTTTTGTCTTGATGTTGTCTTGTCCTTATCTAATTGCTAATGCTCACCGCTTGCGTCCTTCGTTGGGTTTCAGAATGACATTCTTCAAGGACAGATTTCCGCAAGACTCCTTAAATCACATTAGTTGAAGCGGTATCTAAACGAATGTAGAATAAAACAAGACGATCAAATGAAACAAAACTCGGCACTATACATAGTACAGAGATGTTACTTGTACTACTACTGCTACTACTACTAATGCTATTGCCGTTGTTACTGATACAACTAGCGAAGCGTAATCAGTAGTTACCAGCAGCATCGAACTGACATAGCAAAACTATTTTTATCAGAAAAGGTTTTCATACTCCCAAACACTAGAAAAAATAGTAAGATACAAGGAAGATCGTTACTCTAAACCCTACTGATACGCAGACCAAATATAAAGAAACTCAATCAATATTTAACAAACTCAAAATGGTTGCCAAATTAATAGAAAGAAAGAAGTAGAAAACTAGGAAACACTTCTGAACCATTATACACACACTGAGGAAACTGCATGAGAGGAAGAGGAGAAGGGGGAAGAGAGAGAGAGAGAGAGAGAGAGAGAGAGAGAGAGAGAGAGAGAGAGAGAGAGAGAGAGAGAGAGAGAGAGGATATATTACAAAGGCAATAAAATGACAAAAACGAGGGAAGAGAAAGAGGGTGCGAGAAGCTTCCCCGTGGATCTGGAATGAGACAGAGAAAGAGAATCATCTGCATAATTGCAAAAAGGAACAGAAAAAGGACGAAGAGCCAAAGGGGACGATAACAAAGGAATCGAGGAGGACACACGAAAGGGAGAACAAACGGGAAAAGTCGATTAGAAAGAGATTTTACGCGAAGGATTAAATAATGAAAGAACCCACGGAACTGGATAAGACATGACGTGTTACAGAATAAAACCAGCAGCAATAAACACACAAAGAAAATGAGATATACGGATCCATGGGCAGAAAGGAAGGCCAACAATGAGGGGAGGGAGGATATTATTATGGAAGAAGATATAAAGGGAAGAAGAGATATAAAGGACGGGTCAGGGAAGTTTACTCTGGATTCATCTCGCTCTGTTTAAATCTTTTCCCAGTGAGAATTCATAACTGGTGTCTGTGCCCTCTCTCTCCCCCACATTTACTCTGCGGAAATTGGCCATCCTTTGACTCCCCTGCGCTGTCAAATTTTGAAATTTTCTTCCTGCTGGCTGTCGTTGGATTCACTTCTACGCTGGAATTCCACTTCTTGAAAATAATCAGTCTTTGAGCGAAAACCAGCAGAACAAGCAACCCATTCCGACTCTAATAAGAACTGTAATACAGTAGTTATATATAAACTGTATACATATACATACATACATACATACATACATACATACATACATACATACATATGTATATATATCTATACACATATGACAAATCACACATACAGTATATAAGTGTGAGCGTGTTACAGGAAGTACAACCGACTCTTGCCTAACATTCAAGCTATATGATTGTAGACTTTCCCTTTCAAAAAAGAATTTAAGATATCAACATCCAAATTAAAACCATTTCATCTAAAACTGACAACCAAGAAAGGGAGAGAGTTCCGAACCCTGGGGTAGTGGCAACGAACAAGAACGCAAAGGATTGCTGGAGGTTGATTCTAATCCTCTGTTTATCCAAGACCTTCGTTACTGAGCAATTTTTCAAAGCAATTTTTCGATGATCCTGGCATCAAGTGACAATATCAGTTCCCTTCATTGCTAAAAATGAAGTTTGTTTCAGTGTGCATCACTCAACTAGAATTTCCATCTCTCTCTCTCTCTCTCTCTCTCTCTCTCTCTCTCTCTCTCTCTCTCTCGTGAAATGTATACGACATGACTTACTTCCCCGCGATGCAATAATGGCCTAAAAACATTCATCCCCTGTTGATCCCGAACGAAAAACCCTAGCGTACAATCTATCGCACACATCATTAATACCAAGGAGAACTCGACAGTATTATTATCTTAGTCTAAACAGTAACACCAAAACATCATCTTTGTTATCAGGGATTAAGTCTGCCTCATGAGCATTTCAGCACATCAAAAACGACCACACATTATAAGAATAAAATAATTCTGTCTGGAGAATATCTCGCTGGAACAGTAATTCCCACAGAGTTTCAGTGCTACAAACAATTCTACATTTCGAATATCTTTCAGTGCTACAAGTAATTCTAACCTTTAGAATATCTCAGTCCCACACACCTGAAGTGCTACAGAGAATACTGTTATGAATATCTCGGTGCAACAATAAATCTCACCAAATCCTGAATAAGGTGCAAGTCAGCCTTATGAATATGAGAACCATTAAATTTGAGAAATAAGCGAACAAAAATCCCTGGCAGTGATATCCCATCCTCAGGATTAGATATCAATTAGAGCATGATTTACTTGGGATTTTGGTCCCCAGTCGGATGTCAAGATGAGAGAAGTTCATCTCCTTCATCAGTTGATGCGTCAAGGGGTTTCCTCTCTTCTTTCCTCCTCCTCCTCCTCCTCCTTCGTCTCCCCTTAAGATCTCAGAGTCCATCCGGTAGCAGAACGGGATTCCCAGTGATGAAAGCCAAACGATTCAAAGTGAATTAAAAATTCTGGTAATGAACTTCCATAAAATGAATTCAAATAAGGCAATGAACTGCCGTGAAGCTCCAGCGAAATTACCAAGTGTCTGCGTCTGATATTTATTTACAAACAATTTAAAGAAAATTAAAATTCGGGCAACGAACTTCTGTAAACTGAACTCAATTACAGCAGTGAACTTTACGGTTATTTAGTGATTGATTCGACTTCTCAATGCTTGTTTACAGACGATTCAAAGCAAACTAAAACTTGGGTAAAGAAGTTCTATGAAATCAAAATCCAAAATACCGCTGTGGATTTCTATGAAATCGATAGACTTTACCGAACTGTTTCGTATTGGTTACGTTTACGAATTTTACAATCCACATTATGAAAAAAATTATATCGTGAAATTTACTTGTCACTCGAATGTGAAAATACCGTCACCAAGGAAAAGGAGAGAAAGTCCCAAATAAAAAATCCAGGCAAAGGATGAGGGGACTGTATCATTCTTTCCTAAAAAAAAAAAAAAAAAAAAAAAAAAAAAAATCAGCCTTGATACTTTTACATCTCAAGCAGGAGAAAGACTTCAAAGCCACAATCGAGGTCTTGCTCCCCCAGTGAGACTTATATAAAGACGCACTGCCATTTACCTTTTGAGCACTCCACATTGCAGACCCAAAAACATTTGGTTTCACCCAGAATAAAAAAAAATGAAAAAAACTTCACGGACTGCAGCATTTCAGTTCATCAACTGTCATAACACTGTTTAGCTGGTTTTCATGGTGCAATTACAAGTGATTATCTTCTAACTGAGATATGTTAGGAGGTAAGGATGCCCACAACCCAAAATTTTAAATGCAACGTATATAATTCTCGATAGACCTTGATTGAGATTGTATGTTCATTTGTACCGTCGCCCCACTATTAGGCTTATAATTTAATTTTATATCATTATGTACCATTCTTCTTCAAGATGTATCAATTAAGTACAAACCCGGTCAAGATATATATATTACCTTTCATTTTTTTACCTGTGGTATTTCACAAACGCACACACACATATATGTATATAATGTATGTATATAATATATGTGTGTATGTGACACACACATATGTATACATATATATGTATAAATGAATTTTTTTAGCACCGTGATTTATACACAATCATGAAGCTACAAATATAAATTCCCCTTCGGTGATAATTCCCCATCGCGGATATTCCTGAGGTAGCGTCAATTTGATATTAAGCGACATTTGTAGCTTCATGATTGTGTGTGTGTGTATATATATATATATATATATATATATATATATATATATATATATATATATATATATATATATATATGCATGCGTGTGGGGGTTGGAGTTGCTGACGTATTTCGTATTAAGTAAATATTACAGACAATGGCAATGGAAAAAATTTAAGTCGCAAATCAGGTGAAGCAAAGGATTGGACAGTCTTGAACCGTCCATGGTAGCCAAGATGGGACTGTATGAAATGACTGCTGGGCCAACTCTCCTCGTTTTAAGGTGTAAGGGTGTGTGCGTGTGTGTGTATTTATGTATGTTTAGTAAAAGTACGTCGCATTCATTTATATGATAAGTACGCGGGTTTTACTAAATCTAATAACAAAACTTAAATATATTTACAAGAAGTTTAAACAACCTATTATTATTTCTCAAGAGTTCCTGCATCTTCAATTCTAAACTATTTTAGCTTCCTAGGATTTAAACCTCCAGAATACTCAACCCAAAACTCTCTTGGCATTCTCAGGTCTCTAAACTACAATTTCTTCCGAAACTCCTGCGTGGTCAACTTAAATTCACTATGGTTTATCTGTTATACTTAACCTTAGTTTTCGCCTTCTAATATGTACTGATACTACACGCTCAACCAAATTTGTGCTTTCATTTTGGCATACAGGATCTAATAAAAGCCCTGGGTATGCCTTTCTTTTTTCCATTATTGATCTCCTGCAATTCTTGCAAGCACAACTCCGAGCACTCTTGCCTACTAGGATTTTATGGAAGTCTTCATTTTCGACACAATATTTTACGGTATTCAAAAAATCCTCTAAGACCTCTTCATTCTCTTAGAAGTCCGGCTTAGTCAACAATACATTTC
>NC_089776.1:32788334-32795834 GCF_040412425.1 Macrobrachium rosenbergii | reverse complement strand
ATATTCACATTCCATTCCTATTGCCTCTACCCTCGTTTCCTTTAGAAATTCGTCTCCCTTCCTCTATTGGCCCTTTCCTCTCTCCATTCCCGTGAATCTCCTCTTTACCCTTTCCACCATCCTATTCCCCGATCCACAGGAGGGCCAAAGCTCTTCGACCTTGTTTCACAAAGTCTCGGCGGATCCTCTGCAACAACCCTTCTTCCAGTGTCGCTTGCACGTCGCCTCTCGAACGAAAACAGGAGGGAGAATGAGATAATAAATATCGCACATTCAAATGATAAATTTAACCTCTTTAGTATCAAAGCCCAGAGGATGGGATCCTAGCCCCTCCTCCCACAGCCAGGGGAGTGCCACCACCCGGCCCGCCCCCAGTAACACCTCTAAAACTTGCAAATCACCTACCGTATATCACGGGGCAAGGAAGATTATTTCGCGATTTCTTTCCGGGGAAACTACAGCAATTAGGCCCTAAATTATTATTGTGTGCGGTGTTCGTCTTGTTCTCCTTCTCCTCCTCCTCCTCCCCCTCCTCCCGTGACACTAATTCACAGATTCATTCTGATTTCTCTCACAGGCTTCTATTGTCTTTTTTTTTGGGGGGAAAGTTCTTTTCTTTCGGGCATTAGTGAAAATAATGGTCAGTTTTTCATCGCCGAAGTACACGACTAAATTTTGGAAAGAGATTACGGAATATAAAGGAGGAAATGCTGGCCGTATTTCAAGTATATTCCAAGATGAATGTTTAATGTCTCCATTTTCTCTACTGTTTGTCTGCTTCTAGTGTTCCTCTTGGCTTATGCGACCTATGTCGGGATTTATTTAACAGCCGTTGGATTTTATTCTGCAACTTGTGCATCGCGGGCCTAAGGCTGTTAAGAGATAAAGAGGGAAAGCAATATGTTCTTAAAGAACAACAAAGATAACTTTATATTTGTAGCAAATTACAAATGGCGGCGGCATTTGAACTTATGCTGAAACTGCAAAGAATGGAAATGTTTCGTTCATTTATTTATTTCTAACAAAGGAAACTTACCCAAAAATGACATCATGCCAGCTAGTCCCAAATACATTCAAGTGTTTGTATATATATATATATATATATATATATATATATATATATATATATATATATATATATATATATATATATATATATATATATGACTATTCTTCTCAGAAGAGGTTGCTCCAGAATGTGTCAACCTCTCTGATGTCAACAAGTCATTAGGATGAGATTTCCATCCCCGTGCTCTTCATAAGGCTACTCAGGCTACAACCATCCACAGTCGACTAAATACCAAGTACTTAATTCGCTACTACCCAGTGAATTAATCAGCCATTAACAAATAGAAGATAAAAAAAAAATCTAAAAAATACGGAAAGCGGCTCTAGTCGTTACTTTCCCATTGGGACTGATCTCGGATCTCTCATTGATGAGGCGCGGTCGTCTGCCATCACGTCACAAAGAGAGAGAGAGAGAGAGAGAGAGAGAGAGAGAGAGAGAGAGAGAGAGAGAGAGAGAGAGAGAGAGAGAGACCTTGATTCTTCTTCTTTTGAGGGATGGTATTTAATGGTTTTAACATTCTTTCCTTTCTGTATTTATCAAGCTTGATTAGGCGATGTTTGCTGCAAATCGATGTAGTTATATAATCAGGCATATTTATCTGGCTTTTGGTCGGTAAAGATCATATAAATAACCATTAAAGATCTTAAACCACGGTTCGTTATAAGGAATTCAGTTCGGTTTAGGTTCTTTTTGTTGAATGTACGTCAAAAGCAATCTTAATTTCCTTTCATTACCATTTCGTTTTATTTATGATATTCTGGTCATAACAGAAATTCTTCTCCCATCGTCTTTTTAACTTTTTAACACATGAGCATTCGATTCTATAAACGTTTACCTCTGATTTTTACAATAGGGCTGTAAGCTCATCATAGACCAAAAACAATTTTAAAAATTGCTAATGTATTGTATGAACTAGTCATCTCTTAAAACTTGGAGGTCTGTTGCCATTCCCTCGAACAGACCTATATGTTCAAGCGAAAAATTTCTTGGAATAAGCAGAAGCGACAGAGCTCAACTGACCCTTCCTTTTAAATCTCCCAAAATAATTTGCTTTTCGTAGCCTTGAGTCACATTACTTAGCATTAAGAAAAACGCTTCTAAGCGTTTCTATACAAAGGGAACAATGGAGGAAAAATAACATATTTCGGGAATTTTACGAGAACACCACAAGGAAGGATATGATGCTATAACAATAATAAGAAAAATCAACTCTTTCTAATGCCAACAGCATGGTTTATGCTTACACAATTATAGTTAAAAATAAAATTCGCTTTTGACTGGATTTGCGTGCAAAATAAAATTAAAAGATTGTTGGAAAAACTCACTAAAATTTCAAGTTAATCAGTCTACACTGAATCCATCTTAATTAAGAGGAACAAAACCACTTTTGATAGGATTTACAAATAATTTGAAAAAATGACTCCACCCTTTCGAAATACAGTGCTTCCGTTAAGATTTTTCCCCAAGGTGTTTTTCTTATTTCCCATCTTCTTCTTTAGCGATGGCACATAGGACGAACAACCTATTGCCGCTTTATAGTCTAACCCAGACCCGAAGAACACACTAAAAAATAAATAAATAAATAAAAAGGAAGGATGAAAATTGAGTCTTACCACAAAGGAATCGAGAGAACTGCTTTTGAAGGAAAGGTGGCTATCAACAGGATGACGGAATAAGAAAATACATTACCCCTATCTTTCAATCCACAAGACTAAACGGGAGAACTCTAAACTTTTTAATATGCCTTCTCTCCCAGCAGCAAATTCCTAAGATGTATGATAGTGTTGCACCAGCCCCGGTTTTTTTGCCATGACCCTAGGTTAGGTTAGGTAATGTTAACCTCCCACCGTCAAGGTAATTTGGGTCTGGGAAACATAATGAGATTATTTTCAAGAAAATTCTATGGTTAGTTTTTAAGACATGGAGTCGGGCGTTCTTCAGGGAAAGGTCCCGGTACTTGGTCACATCTCGGGAAAATGCTTCCCCGAATAGTACACAATTTTATACAGATGGACCAAAAACTTATCATTATCGTCTTAGAGAACTTTCAAAAAATACCTTAAAAATGAAAGGACTTCATAAAGAACGGAGAGAAAGTCTGGAGAGACATTTAGGATCACAGACTCCTCACGGATGCCATGCCCTACGATCAAATCACAGCAGGGGCGTAAAATAGCACACTGCAGGAGCCATTCTCTATATTTTCTGGTTCCTCCATCCTGGAGCGTCCTCGTAACCGGCTCAAAAAATAGAGGTTTTCAGGATTCGTAATATCTGGTTTTGGCACCACTGTGCAGGCTAAACATTTATTTTCAGTAATACCATTCACGGCTTACTCTTACTTCCCCAAGGAATGGAATGGAATATAGAGTTTAGGCCAAAGGTTGACACTTTATGAGGTCACTCAGCACTGGAAAGGAAATTGAGAGTAAGGTTTGAAAGGTGTAACAGGAGGAAAACCTCAAAGCAGTTGCACTTTTTTAGAGAGGGTGGATTGGAAGATGGAAGAAAGATAATATGACTGGAAGTACAGTAAAAGGGATGAAAGGGGTTGCAGCTAGGGGCCGAAGGGACGCTGGAAAGAACCTTAAGGGACGGTATTAAACTTGGCAATTTCCACCGAGAATTAAATAAAACAAAGTGAAATGATCTGTGATTTTTTACAAATCATTACAGTCAATATTGAAACACTGAAACACCTGAAAACCAAACGCTTAACATTACATAAATTATTATTATTATTATTATTATTATTATTATTATTATTATTATTATTATTATTATTATTAATGTGGAAGCGTCTTTATGCATCAAATCCCAAGGCCATTTGATTTTTTAGCAATCTTCTACCCAAAAACAATACCCGTATGGAAAAAATAAATCAACGAGAAGAAAGCACAATAACGAAAAAGCAAATGCTTTTTTAAGTTTGGGAGCATTAGTATTTACTTCATATGCACTTCAATTTAACAGCAAAGAAACTAAAGAATGAATTATCAATAACTGCACAAACATCAGCAAGCTATTAGCATTGAAAAAACCATGTATTTGCGAATTGTAAAAATTAATTCTTGCAAAGCCAAAAGGATAAGATAAGACTACTTCAATGACTGGTGAAAGGGATTATTTCAAAAACATTTAACAGAAAGAATTAAATTCTCAAATGACCAACAGATCGCGTTCAAGTTTTCCCAGGACCTCGTAATGGCCCATTCAATAGTGCTGGAAATTTACCTGACACACACACACACACACACACACACAGAGAGAGAGAGAGAGAGAGAGAGAGAGAGAGAGAGAGAGAGAGAGAGAGAGAGTCTTCAATATACAATAAATCTTTGAAATCTTCAGTCAGTCCAAGTTCAGCGATAACCGTGACTTTGAGATGCGAGTTCTGAAGAGACAGGGATTTGGAGGGATTATTGGGACAGAAGCCGGACGATAGAGAGGAGGAGAAGAAGAAGAAGAAGAGGAGGAGGAGGAGGAGGAGGATGAGGACAAAGGGGAAAGGCCGAGTAAGATAAAGGAGGTTGTTCGGACCGTCAAAAGATGAATGGCGTTTGAATACTGCAATAGACCGATATTCCTCCACCGACGTATGGAGTGTTCCACCAATATTGTTGAAGGTAAATATTTTTTGCCCGTTCTTTTTTCCGGCTGAGAGAGAGAGAGAGAGAGAGAGAGAGAGAGAGAGAGAGAGAGAGAGAGAGAGAGAGAATAACAAAATTCAAACCAAACCACAAAATAAAATGAGTTCATTGCAAAATATAAACTACTCTTTTATAGATGATTATCTTAAAATGTGCGCTGAATTTAGCCATTAATATAAAATAAGCATGCAGTTTGCCAACAACCTTGATAACAGCCTATTGGATATGTGGCCGGCTACAAATGACTGAGTGGTGACAGTTCGCGGACGAAGAACACCAAAGAAATTGATCTGACTTTCTGCTGACGACGCCTTGGAGCCGTGTTCACGGTAATCATGACCTGACGCTAAATGGGCGACATCCAAAAGTGACCATCATTTTTTTCTATTTCTAATGGGCGTGGGGAGTTCATAAAAATGAATTCGAAATTGAAAGGTTGAAGTTTGCTGTTAAGAGCCTAAAGTGGAAATAATTCCATTCATTAACTTACATTCTGGTAAAATATTGAAAAACTCGGTGAGAAATTAAACATGTCCATATTTTCCTTTGGTAATAAATCGACATCAAAATGCCCACTACATTGTTTATGATACTTGGGAAAATGTTCGTCGATTTATATTTGAAAATATCTTTTAATATACGAACCCCATGTTAAAGAACAAACCATAACATCGAGAGCACCAATTAAGATTCCCCCAGCCCCTTAATTTTTCTCTATTAAATTTGGTTAAATTGTGAACCAAGCTGCCCTCCTCAGCAACCTCTACCAAAACCAAAAAACTGACAGCATAACATCTAAGAGCCAGCAAACATGTTTTCAATGCCTAAGGAATCCGTGAGAAACATTTGCCTAGGAAACCTTTAAATGTACAGGTCCCGAACGAAGATTGCTACAAATTGCAGCCAATACGGCGCCACTCACTGGCAGCCTTTTATTGAATATCGGCGATTATTCGCTCTATTTCGTCACCATATATTTGAGATCGATACAGTTCACCGACAGTCCCTTGCAAGACCAGCCTGCGGTTCATTTGTTGGCGGCAATATTTCATGAGACATTAGAGAGAAGTAAGTTCAATGTTATGTACATAAAATTCAAACCGTGATAACTATATGTATGTATATACTGTGCATATATATATATATATATATATATATATATATATATATATATATATATATATATATATATATATATATATATATATATATATATATATATATTATCAAACTGAAAGGAGACTACTGATATTATAACAACTCTATGAACATATAGCTACTATGACGCCCAAACGCACATGCAAATAATGTATATAACAATAGTCTCGATAGAAGCTTCCTCAGCTAGTTGTTCGGGAACTTCTATTGTTTCGTATCATTTTTCGTATCTAATCACTTCAGTTTATCAGTCTGACTGCTTCATCCTCTCACGCTCTCTTATTCTCTGGAATTCTACTATTCTTAAAAACTCTCTCATTATTCACACGCTAATACTTTCAAAGGATTTTTCACGATTACTGAAATATTCCCTTGATGAATTATGCTTAAAATATGTCTCATGAATCACGTTATCTGCAGTGTGATCACCCTGGTCTCTCTCTCTCTCTCTCTCTCTCTCTCTCTCTCTCTCTCTCTCTTTGTAATTAATGTTTCATAACTATTGCCTGATGAATAATACTTTAATCATATCTCATGAATTAACAGTTTTCCGGTTTCATCCTCTCTCTCTCTCTCTCTCTCTCTCTCTCTCTCTCTCTCTCTCTCTCTCTCTCTCTCTCTCTCTCTCTCTCCGAAACAGAACATTTGGCAGAAGGAGGAAAGACATTAAGAGAAACATCTGTCTTTCTTATCGTCCCCACTTTTGGCCGTAAAGGATTGTCATCTATTGCACGCAATAATACCACTCATATTTCTGCAGGCACTGTCTTTGTTTTTATGCTTCTATACACTAAACTGTTTTACTGATTCCTCTTCATTAGTTGTTTTAAAGAGACTCTGATAATTTAGTGGTCAAAGTCACTGTTCATCGTCATTTCTAAACCAGGCAGTGGTTCAAATCCCGCCGGTGACGGAGCACTGATCAATCATAATTCCCTTTGGATATGTTATTCCAAAGGTTTAGTGAACTGGATAATAAATGATACTTGTGGCGTAACATTTGGAGATATTATATATGTGTGTATATATATATATATATATATATATATATATATATATATATATATATATATTCATACACACACATATATATGTATATGTATATGTATATTAATGCTTATACATATCTGTGCACAGAAGGCACAGGTCATGAACTCGCCAAACAGTCTTTTCATGAGAGCAAATTCGTGAGCAAGAAATTAAATACTAATAAGACTGAATACATTTAATTAACGACTAATATAATTTGCTGCTAACTAACGGAGAAACCCAATAATCAGACCAACGAGCAAACAAGTAGGTGAATAAACCAGATCAAGAAAAGGAAGTGGGTTTGAATGCGTCATCACCAAGATCTCACAAACCCAAGGCTGTGGAAGGCCAGGGCGCATAGTCTACTCTATGGACGATATACTGAAAGGAAAGAACGGTGACCTAAATTAAGTATACCTTAGTTTAACCAGACCACTGATTAACAGCTCTCCTAGGGCTGGCCCGAACGATTAGATTGATTTTACGAGGCTAAGAACCAACTGGTTACCTAGCAACGGGACCTACAGCTTATTGTGGAATCCGAACCACATTATGACGAGAAATGAATTTCTATCACCAGAAATAAATTGC
>NC_089776.1:32758334-32778334 GCF_040412425.1 Macrobrachium rosenbergii | reverse complement strand
CCCTTGGGTGTAACTTATTCCCGAGGTATAGTCAATTGGATGTCAAAATATTAAACGATGTTAGTGGCTCAATATCTGTAAAATATAAGAACAACATCACGCAAGTATAAGTGACATATATATATATATATATATATATATATATATATATATATATATATATATATATATATATATATATATATATATATATATATATCTTCGCGTTTAACGTGCATTTTTCCCATTATTATATGGGGTAAGCACGATGCCTTCTTTGAAGGACTTTGATTTGGCGGTGGGGTAGGCCGTAGCCTCGATCGGCTGCCCTGCCTGACATCGCTTAGACCCTGGTAGCGAATGTGTCCATGTTACCAAACCCCAGCTCCCTTTCTCCCAGCAGCGAGGAGAACTGGGCGAGTGGGTTGACAGTTCGAGACGTGTGAGGTGTCTGTTATGTTTTTGAAGGTGTTGGAGTGGCTTTGTTTATGTGTGTATTAACCTGTAACACCCATTTGCTTTCAGCAAACCTATCCGTTGATTACATACGTAATCCCGGGTGTCTACACGGATTATGGCATATAAATATATGTATATATATATATATATATATATATATATATATATATATATATATATATATATATATATGTATTTATATATATATGTATTATATATATATACATATAATATATATATCATATCATATACATACTGTATAAATATAAAAATATATATATATATATATATATATATATATATATATATATATATATATATATATATATATATATATATATATATATATATATATATATATATATATATAGAGAGAGAGAGAGAGAGAGAGAGAGAGAGAGAGAGAGAGAGAGAGATGAAGATGACAATTTCCACTGAAGCGTTATGAATAAGACTTACGATACAATGCACTGAACAATGAACCCAACTTCAGAAACAACAACATATCTTAATTCATGGGAAACACTAATCACAATACACCAGACAGTATAGAATACACCAAAAACAACAAAAAACAGCAACGACAATAACACCTCCGACCTATATTCCAACAGACAGAAACAAAGCTGTCAATCGAATCAAGAATAGTTCATGAATAACTGGAACTGGACTTCCAGGTCAGTCTTGCATTCCTGGAAGAGACTGTGGGATGAGTATCAAGATCAAATGGGAAGCTAGACGATGCGCATGCTCATGGAAAGGACACAAAAGTCGTCAATATTGTACATAAAACTTGACATCGAATCGTAAACAAACAAATATTTAACTTATATGTGAAACAAAACGTCAGTGCTTTTATAATTCATGTTCATATACAAACACGGCCAAGTTTGTTCAATTCTGACGATTTCATTAGCCGTACTTCGTACTGAAGCAAAGGGTGGAGTTAGATAAGTCACAATTTTTCATTCCCTGCTACCAGTTTATATATATATATATATATATATATATATATATATATATATATATATATATATATATATATATATATATATATATATATATATATATATATTATATATATATATATATATATATATATATATATATATATATATATATATATAACATATATATATATATATATATATATATATATATATATATATATATATATATATATATATATATATATATATATATAAGTATACATTCCACGACTTAAAACACCGTTCCCAATAACATCTCATGACAAAATCGACCATAAGAAGCTTTGTAATGTTATTCGTCCATCCAACATTACTATCGGCTCCAACGCCCTACGTTGCAAAGGTCTCTGTGAATTCCGCCACTCCTCTCTTAACTGCGCTTTATTTTCCACAAATCCCAACTCATCTCCAGAACAGAATATAGGAATTTAGGCTAAAGGCCAAGCTCTGGGACCTATGAGGCCATTCAGCGCTGAAATGGAAACTGACAGCAAAAAAGGTTTGAAAGGTGTAACAGGAGGAAAACCTTGCAGTTACACTATGGATCAAGTATTAGGAGAGGGTGGAAATGAAGATGGAAGACAGAGAATGTGAACGGAGGTACAGCAAAAGGAATATAAAGGGGGTGCAGCTAAGGGCCGAAGAGACGCTGCAAAGAACCTTAAGTAATGCCTACAGTGCACCGCATGAGGTGCACTGGGGAACTATCCCCTAAGGGGAACTCCTCTCTAGCCTCCCTTTTCTAAGCTCTCTCCTAAGTAGGTCTGGGTGAATCTGGTGCCCACAAGAGCCCAGCTGACAATATCAAGCACTGTTCCCTCACGGGTTGTGGGAAGAACATGGCCAAGCCATCCCCACCTCCCTTTCATTATTAACTCACTTGTGGAATTTCAGTAAGGTTCCTTATGGCATTATTATTAACTCTACCATGCCATCTGACTCCTAATATTTTTCTTGAAGCGTTACTTTCAAAATGAAAAAATCTTATGGAAATAGTTTCACTACCATGCCATGATCTATTTCCGTATAAAGATACAGATCGTATATCCATAAAATTGATGAAGACAGAATAAAACAGCAAGCTCCAAGATACACTGACCAGCACCACGCGGCAACACCCTTGAAAACTATCTGCTACTGTGAGGGAAGTATTGATAAATTGATCGGATGATTTATTGCCATAAAATGGCAGTACCACACCAGCAGTGACTGACACTTACGATGAGAGTATTCGCCTCACACCTTGTGCACAGTCACCATCGTTTTCGACATAAGTAGCAGAACTCGTTCCTGAGAGGCACTGCCATGAGATTGGTTAGCCCTCGGTGAATTTCAAAGGATCTAAAAATGACCACCACCTTTACAAAATTTGATTTTCCGCACCAAAAGAATTTTATGTTGTTATGGTAATATAAATTCAATTCTGCGAAGTTTTTTTTATTATAAGAAATACGGGTCACAATTTCGATATTCAACCAATCCCATCAATGGATTTATTGCTCCAGACGCTCTTCTTAAAGAATAACCAACCTCTCTCTCTCTCTCTCTCTCTCTCTCTCTCTCTCTCTCTCTCTCTCTCTCTCTCTCTCTCTCTCTTGTGTCTGTGTGTAAAAATGATTGTGCACCATGGCCATTTCTGACCTGTTCCCAGAATTCTCTCCAAATCTACTTTCTTCAATTACGTAATGTTAAAACCGTTTTGCGTTCCTACCTGACATACAAGCAGCAATGATATAACTGCCTTGTCTATATTTTACCTGATCTAAAGAAAATACATCCCGTTAACCATCCTAGCAATTCACAAAATCCTTAATTTTTTTTATAAACAGCTTCAGATTTTTACGGTTCTGAAATGATTTGTCGATTACAATATATATATTTCTCGACATACCAGCAACAAAGAACCTAAAAAGCTTCAATAAAATTCTAAGTACATTTGTTTGCATGTTAGATTACAGCAACCCTCCGAAAGTCTCCACGTGCACACTCAAGTAAAAAAAAAAATCTGTACCTCCTTAAGTCGTTCAATATGAATATATCTAACATATTGTAGATTCCAAAAAAATAAATCATAATTGCAACGATAGCAATGTATAATTACGCCATAAAATTTATTTCTAATTTATCTAGCACTTGACAGTGACAGACAGAAAGGGTTCTTATTTTTCAATTATGTAATTAACCTTGTCATAATTCAAGGGGGGTAACCTATTGTTATTAATTTCTTGACATCAATAAATTTTATGATGCACACCTACGGTCATTACTTACGTAACATAACTAACAAAATAACCTCTTCTATTAATTAACTCACAAAGTTAGTCAATTAGCGTCGTAGGGCTCTTTTAAAATTAGGTAACCTGTCAATCATAGAACTGGCATCAATGATTTATTCTACCTTTTGACATTAAGGGGCACTTCCCTAGCTTAATTGGTATTTATTATCCCGCAGGTCTGGTGTAAGACATCATGTCTTATTACCATACTATTATGGCATCAGTTTAAATAACAATAATATTTGGGAGCGTTCATACTTCAATAAAACATTTCATAAACACAAGTACGCATCTTATCGCGCACACATCACGAATAGCTTACAAACAAGTTAAAGACTTTGTGGTAGTCATTAAACAATTATCCAGCGTTTGCCAAAGATTAGTTCTCCACTTAACGTCGCTGACTTGTTTTCAACCTGTTTGTGATATGTATGTGCTTCAGGCTTGTATATATGCTTCAAACGTGTGTTTATGACATGTTTGAAGTAGTGTCGATCACCTTCATTCTTTTAAAATCAACCTGAAAAAAGATTCTGGGTCACATCTATCGTTTCTACTTTGTGGGTATCACCTTATCGATGAATTATGTTCGGGGCATCAGTGCCGTTCTGACCTTACTGCAGTCAGGCTAATAACCTTGCTTGGATATTGCTCTAATATACAGACGCCAGTTATGCCAACAACGCAGTTAGCGTCATCTATATCGTCTATGTCTTTACTTTCCTGCCATTACGTAACCTTATATCGACACTTACCACATTCTTATAACCCTCCTCTTTACGTGATAATGTAACATGGACATAGTCCTTTTTTCCTCACTTACAAGGGCCAAAACAACACCGCTCAGGAACCTCTTTCCTGGTATCACTCACATCCTAACAATGGCAACTTTATCTCTGTGATTTCTCCTCCCCTGAGGACTGACAAAACAGTATCGTCCCTCTGGAGCACTTCTGTTCTTCATTGGCGGGGTGGGTAGAGCTCTCGGCTAGCACTCTGTTGGCCCAGCGTTCAAGTCTCCGACCGGCCAAAGAAGAATTAGAGGAATTTATTTCTGGTGTTGGAAATTCATTTCTCGTCATAATGTAGTTCGGATTCCAGAATAAACTGTAGGTCCCGTTGCTAGGTAACCAGCTGGTTCGTAGCCACGTAAATAAGTCTAATCCTTCGGGCCAGCTCTAGCAGAGCTGTTAATCAGCTCAGTGGTCTGGTTAAACTAAGATATACTTAACTCATCGTCTTGACTTCTATAACATCAGGTAACCTGATAAATGCGTTGAAACACCTAAATACAATTTTACTTCAGTACAACTGACGTCAACAAGATTAGTAGCATCCTTTGAGTACATCAACTAGAATACGACTGGGAACAAGAATCCTTTTTTTTTTAATACATACAACAAAATTAATTCAGTTGATTTTGCTGAAGTACCCACTCATCAAAATATCTCCCCCGCCCCCGCCCCCCCCCCAGGCACTTTCCTCTTCTCGGATTGTTTTTGCTGGATTGTTTTTGTTTTTTTTTGTTTTTCCCGTCACGGGACAAAGGAAACGTACCTTCTCGTTTAATTAAAAAAGGTGGCTCCTGAAACCATTTACATGTAACCTTAATGAAAAACCGTTGTTTAAAATGTACCCACGCTCTTAGGAAAAAAAATAATCTATTTACCGCCAAAACAATTAAGAATGTTTTCAAACCTTTTGCTTGTAACAAAAATTTAAAATAAACTTCCTTGAATGGTACATATATACACATATATACATAAGCGCACACTATTTATAGGTGTGTTTGTATGTGTATATGTGTGTGGGTATGTACAATGCACAAAAATATACATATTCATATATATATACATACACATATACTCATATATACATATATATAATATGTGTGTGTGTGTTTGTGTGTGTGTGTAAGTGTGTGTGTGGGTGAGTGTGCGTTTGGCATCTGTAGCTAGGTAGGAATATCAAAGTAATTCAGAAAAATATCCCTTATGTCACCATTACTGATGGAATGGTTACCTAATATATTTGCAGAAAGCTAAGGCCGATGTAAACAGAATTATGAGAATTAACAAAATGACACTAACAACACATTCTACTCATAAATATTAAAAGGTGGATGATTTCAAATTTAGTTAAATGGACAAAATGCATTTAAGCATGCGTCTTGCTCCAAAACTCGGTAAACAGGCAATGTATTGGAAGAGAGAGAGAGAGAGAGAGAGAGAGAGAGAGAGAGAGAGAGAGAGAGAGAGAGAGAGAGAGAGAGAGTTACAAGGCTGGGGCAATGCATTTTTACAGAATTTACATGAACTGAGAATAATAATAATAATAATAATAATAATAATAATAATAATAATAATAAAAATAATAATAACACCATTGCTCTTATTTTTAACTTTATTATTATTATTATTATTATTATTATTATTATTATTATTATTATTATTATTATTAGTAGTAGTAGTAGTTTTCCTAATGCATTATTATCATCATCACATTATTATTATAAAATAAAGTTTCAATAGAAATAAGAGCAAGAGTAACCATTATTATTATTATTATTATTATTAACCTGAAAATAATTATTATTATTATTATGTTAAATGAAAAATAATGAACTCTTTGCAATAATAAATGAGTTATAATAATAATAATAATAATATCAATAATAATTAATAATAATAATAATAATAATAATATCACCACTGCTCTTGTTTTTTAACGTTTTATTAATGCATTATTATCAATATTATTATTATTATTATTAAAAATAAGAGCAATAACCATTATTATTATTATTATTATTATTATCAGTTTTCCTAATGCATTATTATCATCATCACATTATTACTTCCTAGAGAATTAAGTTTCAATAAAAATAAGAGCAATAGTAACCACTATTATTATTATTATTATTATTATTATTATTATTATTATTATTATTATTATTATTATGTCAACTTGCAAAATAATGAACCCTTTGCAGGAGGAAATGAGTCCAGCGCCTCCGTCAAAGAGACTTTTCAGGTTATTACTTGCAAGTTGAGCCAGAGATGTGCAAATTAGTTTGCTAATTAGTTAAATTTTTTTCCACTGGATCCTCAAGTCCCAAAGAAGGATGAATTTTGCAGGTAATTTGGCAGGGTGATGCGTCTGACAATTTCTTGCTTTCATATTTAAGACCGACTTGGTTATAATGCTTGTCTGTCTGTCTGTTAAGCTTTTACCACAATGAGGTAACCTGAATATCATAAGCACATACGGTATATGTGTGTGTGTGTATATATATATATATATATATATATATATATATATATATATATATATATAAATAATCAACACACAATAGAAACAATCAACACACAATTACGTGGAACAGAAATAAATTTCTGACTCACATCAGGATCGAACCCAGGTCTCTCAAATGAAAGACCAGACCGCTTACAACCAGGCCACACAAGTCATAACAGATGTTGGAACCCGAGTACCACTGTATTTGAGGCATTACCTGGGCAGGCTAACTGTTTTCATACCAGCGTGATTTCCCCAACTTTCCGATTCAGCAGTGACCCAACTGACAGCATTTCATTCAAAATATCCCTTCTGAGTGGTACTCAGGTTCCATCTTCTTTTATGACTTGTGTGACCTGGTTGTCAGCGGTCTGGGTTCGATCCTGATGTGAGTCAGAAATTTATTTCTGTTCCACACGTGACTGTGCATTGATTATTTCTATGATATTCATTCAGAAAGGATAATTCGAATGAAATGCTGTCAACTGGGTCACTGCTGAGTCGGGAAGTTGGGGAAACACGCTGGTATGCAAGCATTTAGCCTGCCCAGGTAAAGCCTCAAGTACAGTGGTACTCAGGTTCCAACATCTTTATGTGATTTGTGTGGCCTGGTTGTCAGCGGTCTGGTCTTTCATTTGAGAGACCTGGGTTCGAATCTGATGTGAGTCAGAAATTTATATATATATAAAAGTATGTGTTTGTGTGTACAGAGATCAACATATAATGACCACTTATTTCTTGGATTCCCTAAAAGGGAAACACGTCCAAAATATATTAGGGAATTTAGAAGTTATGGATTCATTTCATGTTAGTCATGGCACTCATATACACTCTAACACACGCACATACGTATATGAAATACTGAAAAACAATTTAACTTTGCAATTCTTCCATTAGGAAAATGCACTTAAATGACAGAGCAACACAACCCATTAGAGTGGCAGGGTAGTTATGCTTACGCCTGATGACAAGAACACAGGTTCGAGACCATTTCACTGTTCCAGGCCCTCGATTGCTCTGTACGTCGCCACGCCCGCCTCCGCCAGGCTAGAAAGGATCATCGTCAGCAGTATGACTTTCAATCACGTCACAAAAGCTCTGGTTCTCTCGACATCAGGATAGCCACGGAAAGAGCTGGGACGAAATCATAATAATTCTATCTTTGGCAAGATAGCAAAAACTTGCATCAAGTTCGAGTTCCATACTCCCATAAGAGTGGCAAATGACAAATTTAAAACGCCAGATGACAAACATACAACTCAAGCTAACTACAACATAAAAATCACCTCCCATAACCTGAATCTTTGGGTTTATAACCCCGAGCGAGTGGTTACGAACCCCTTGGTTCCTGTCCTCATACACAAAAGTCAGAGATAAAGAGTGGCTGAGTGAATTTGTATTACGGTATATTGACGGGACACAGTCCACAAAATTTTTTTTTACTGTGTTGGTCACAGACCGAGCAAAGAAAAAATAATACATGGAGCGTTGACTCACCTACTCAAGAGCAATATACTACCAAACGAGTAAAACAGATATACAGTAAGCGTTGTATCAGTTGGCAAAAGCAAAGTATTGCACAGAAAAAGAAAACCAACTGAGTTACGAGCATAGACTGATACTAAGCACACAATTCATATTAAGAGTAAAGTTTGAACTAGAAAAGAAAACGATATCCCAGCTTCTCAGAGCAAGGCAAGAACAATAAACTACGTTATGAAAAAGATAAATATAAAAACAGCAAAATGCACCATAAACAATTTGTGCATTACACGACAAACCGGAGCTATAAAAAATACTCTCATATACACGTTTACATCAAGAAAAAAGACAACAAGGCACACACTGGCACAATGTCTCACGAAGGAAAAAAGATAAGATAAGAGAAAAGAACTACGGGGTTTTCGACCATGCTAGAAATGGAAAAAACAGTTTCTAGTATGGTCGAAAACCTACTACCTGCAGAGGAAATTCATGACCAGTATCGTTTTTCAGTACCTGGTATGAATGACAAAAAAGCTAAATAGAATTACGAAACGTCAGTCATAGAAGGCTTCGCATTGAGAACAAGAGTTCCCGTCCCGCAGAAATATTCTCATCCTAGTTATGAATTCTGTAGAAAAACTAGATGCAAAACAAAACAAGTAAAAAAATGCGCCGAAGTTTCTTCGGCGCAATCGAGTTTACTGTACAGCGTATAATGCTGTATGAAACTCTCAGCCACGGCCCATGAAACTCTTAGCAGCGGCCCATGAACGGTGGTGGCTTGTGTTGTAGGCAACTATCACGGTGCCAGACGCACGATCATGGCTAACTTTAACCTTAAATAAAATCAAAACTACTGAGGCTGCAGGGCAGCAATTTGGTACGCTTGATGACTGGAGGGTAGATGATCAACACACCAATTTACAGCCCTCTAGCCTCAGTAGTTTTTAAGACCCGAGGGCGGACAGAAAAAGTGCGGACGGACAGACAAAGCCATCTCAATAGTTTTCTTTTACAGAAAACTAAAAGATATCTACCCTCGCGTCTTCAATAGAGAAAAAGAACAACAAAACATTTGTCTACAACAGTTGAGTGTCCGACCAATAGGTCTCCGGATACGAACAATACGACGCCACTCTTCACAACGTTTCGTACCTTCCACAAAAGAAAAAGACATAAAAAACCAAAAATAAAAAAAAAAAAAGCCCACACTCGATAGCAATCGAGCGAACGCGGCAGGAACGGAGGGAGGGGGGAGTAAAACGAAATAGGGAAGATTCAATTGTCTCACAAACCAATCAAGGAAATTCATTTAGATGCCAGATAAGTATCGATAAATTAATTGCATAACCAAGTGCTATAACTCCGTTAGCGATTCGTTTTAATTTTTCTATCATAGCCGGTGGCGAGAGAATCCCGGCTTGTGCTGTCCAAGTTCTGTATGTACGTAACGATAAAGTTCAGTCCCCTACTGTATAAACATACATACACACACACACACACACACATATATATATATATACATATATATATATATATATATATATATATATATATATATATATATATATATATATATATATATATATATATATATATATATATATATATATATATATATATATATATATATATATATATATATATATATCTGTGTTTAAGTATACTTTCACACAAATATATATATAAGCAGGTTTAGTGAAATGAGTATACTACATGTTTATAGGCACGTTGGCCACTTACAAATATGTATATATATATATATATATATATATATATATATATATATATATATATATATATATATATATATATATATATATATATATATATGTTCACAGATTCACACAGCACAAACAAAAGAAGACATCAAAACTAAATTCCCGCATGTGACAGCAGAGGACCACAGTAAAGGGAAGCGAGTATGATGCAAACATTCATAGACAGGAACAGGCAAAGAAATGAAAAAAAAAAAAAAACAGCAGCGCAAGGATGAAAGGAAGGATTACTGACTGCATGCTAAACGTACTTAAAACCAGCATCACAAGAGAGCGGACCCCAAATCTAGATAAGAATTCGGAGCCAACGTTCAACGAAAAACCGGGAACTTCAGTCGAAGGCGAAATGAAAAAGATCTGATCTACGAGCGTCACAAATAGTAAGAATTTACAAGCGCTGTTGCAAAACGAAGATTAAGCTCTCAAACACTTTGAAAAGATCACAAAAAGCAAGAAACATCATTCAGTACCAGAGAAAGAGGTCACATCCCCGAAATGGACAGAACTTAAATGCGCAGCTTCGCAATGGAATATATGTACTCACAACCTCTGGAAAGAGCACAAAAGGCCAAAATATGATATTATGTTAAATCTAAAAAAATTTAAAAAAATATACATTCTAAAAAAAATCCATTTTTTCAAAACATACCAAATCAATATTCCCCAAAAAAAAAAATCATCATTAAATGAAAAACGAAAGCTTATCACTCACAGAACGTAAAAATTTCATTTACAAAATAAGTAAAACGAACAGGCATCATATATCTTTCAGATATATTAAGGATTCAAAAAACCAAACTTCAACGGCATGTACCGAATTTATTCAAAACAATAAAAAACCGATTGCCTAACGTTCCTCCAAGAAGGGAAAGATTTTGTTTGATTCATGATTACGTTATTGTACAAACTGACAAAGTATATAGATGCTATACATGTAACTTGATACACAATTCTATGTTAAGGAATTTGATGTTACTGTAAAGATAATGAGTTGTATTTTATTATGCTATGTTAAAAAGCCTCTAAAACCAATATAAAATATACTTATCACGAGTTGAAGTTAGCAGCACAGGAAAGTGTTTTGCCACTTTTTTTCTTAATATGATGATCTTAATATGATGAGGGGGTGGAAGGCTAACTCTTGCAGCAATTCACTTAATAATTGGAAAGAAATAAGAAGGCATAAAAGAGTACAGACTAAATATTTCTTATTAAAAAAAGACGTCTATTCTCATGCAATATTAACGAATGAGTTTAAATTAGAACTGATGGGTTAGTTCAACTTTTTATGAATTGGACAGTAAAGTTTACTTTCATTATAGTAACATATCACAAAAAGACATCAATGGCCTAGGCCTATGCCAAATTGTCTGCATCACATGGAAATATTGCTTTAGATTTTTATTGTATGAGTTGTACTCGTAACGACCTACAAGAAAAAAAAAAAGTATACCTTAGTTTTACCAGACCACTGAGCTGAAAATAGCACTGAAGGGTCTAACAGTGAAATGAATAACGCCTATACATAATTTGTTCATATTCTGATAAAAGCATTTGAGATACTTCCCAGATGAAATGCAGTGGCAAACTGTCACGAAATTGATTCCGAGAGAGAGAGAGAGAGAGAGAGAGAGAGTTTACAGGCAGTTATTCAGAGTTTTCCCGGGCAGAGCCGGGTTGATCAGCTAGTGTTTTACACACACGCACACACACACACACACATATATATATATATATATATATATATATATATATATATATATATATATATATATATATATATATATACACACACACCATTTGGGTTCACATACGTGCGTAATTACAACCACATACAAAAAATAACATACAAAAAATAACGAAGTAAAATAACTGTTGAATAATGCCTCCTTGAAATTTGTGAGGAACTCCGTACGTAAAAAAAATAAAAGGTAATACTCACATTAGAATTACAACAAGAACCTCATTAGCTTCTAGTCTTCTAAAAAGAAAATGTGTTTTTCAAATTCTGCTTTTAAATTTAGCAGAAAGAAATACGAAGTTCTCGAGAAATACTTAAGAGCGGAGCATTTGTAAGCTAAACAGGGAGACGAGGATTTGCACATCTTAGGTTCGCAAGTTAATATTCATGAGCGTCAAAACCTTTGGTACCTCTCTCTCTCTCTCTCTCTCTCTCTCTCTCTCTCTCTCTTTCTATCATTGCTCTCTAGCTCCTCCATCTCTCTCTCTCTCTCTCTCTCTCTCTCTCTCTCTCTCTCTCTTGCTCTCTTCCTTAGTGTTCTGGGTATGCGCATGCGTGGAAATTCACCTCCGCACCTACCATGACAGAGGGAGGATTCTGTGAAGAAACAATTTTTGAAATTGATTTAAGATTGCCTGTCGTCATGACACCACATATACGAGATACCACTAGATGATAACAAAAGTAAGCATTGTAAAACTGTCAATAAAGCGTCATCAGTCTTTAAAAACAACACTGAAAAGTAATGACCAACAGTGTTCTCAAATTATTTTTAAATTTGAGGTGAACAACACAAGAAAAAAAGGAAGAAAAGTGAAAACTCAATTCCATTGCAGTAAATAACTAAAAGTAACAGTAACGTCCTCTCCGAGATCACCAACATGGGAGCTCCTTCCAATTCCATCTTGAGCTTTAGAAGAAAAAAAAAAAAAACACGGTCACTGAGATCCTTCAGACAGGGGCAGTCGATCAACAGGTCCCTTGCAGTCAAAGGGACCAAACAATCACCACAAAATAGGTAGTTTCCAGAGGCCACAAAAACCCTTCTTGTGTTCGTGCGTTCAATACTCAAAAAAAAAAAAAAAAACTCTTCTTCCGTCAACTGTACACACTATATGTTTAATGTTTCTTTGTTAGCTTATTAACCTCTTCGTTTAGTATCAACTTCTAGTGTGCAAGATGCAAATCAAATCTGTAATATTGTTTACGTAAGGTCAATGTAATTTATTTTTAAACTGGAATCAAATCAAGTCTGGATTTCATTTTTTATATCAGGTCAATGTAATTCATTTTAAACTAGAGGATTTGATGAATTTCAACTGTTTTGTCTAGTGATACGAGACATATGTAGTGAGAGCTTAAGCTCTCACTACATATGTCTCGTATCACTAGACAAAACAGTTGAAATTACCTAACTTATCACTGTTATTCTTTAAAGAGCCGCCACAACTGCATACTTTCAATATGTAAAGTCTGAGGTAATCCGACATCATTCAAAGAAGGTAAAAATCAAGTATAAGTCCACATATTGTTCTATGTGCTGGGTATAAAATGAAACAAAGCTACTATATCGCCATGTTCCTCTTTCAACACCTCCCAAGAAGCTGTAGACAGACTTCTGACGAGTTTTCATAAAGGATAACTGGAGTTTCAAACAGAAAGACCGTTCTTAGACTGAGAGCACTCAACGATAGATTCAAATTTATATTATGCACAAGAGTTGATTCAGTATGGATCTCGTAAAATCTAAAAAAAAAAAAAAAAAAATCCTTTAAAGCATAATCTAGAAATCCAAATGAATTTGGAAACTTATCATGTAATGGTAATGTAGACAGAGAGATATCGTCTTTTTGGTCAAGTAAGAGACTTCTGACAAGTTAAGCAACTGTCTTACGTCCGGTACCCAGTCTGTGTACAGAACCGTTACGCTAACTAAAGAGACTACGGAGTAAATATTATCTTCATGACATCCTGAGCACGATATGGACTTAAAATCTTTCTGCTTGTGGCTTGCCTCTCTAGCTGCAAGCAGTAATATGTTCACTATGTTCAAAGGCTTGGTCTTCAGTTATTTCATTTGAACTCTACATACGCCTGTAGTTGATAACTAATCCTTAAAACCGACTTTCCTTTACGCAACCTGTTGTCCCCAAATACCTTAATCTGGTTGCAATTTTTTTTTTACATATCAAGAATAAAATATGGGTTAGCATGCAGCGGGAATGAATCACTTCCTCTTTCCCGACTTCTCTTTTATTGGCATTTACAGTGCAAAAATTTCATTTCATGGACCTCAAAAATAACACTGTATTCTCTTTATTGGCATTTACAGTGTAAAAATTTTTTATGTTAAAATATAATTAGATAAAGTTACATGACAGCAAGAAACGCTGTTGAATATTCAATGAAAACAATACTCAGACGGGCGTATTATTCATAATTTTTAAATATCATAATTCCAGCATTGGCCCTCTTCTAAATATTCATTAACTGGCAGAATAATTTCTTTCTCCTTGTCTAAAATGAGCTAGAATTTAGAAGGTATCCAAGGTGATTAATTAGTGATAATCCATTTTTCATCATACAATTTTTTGCGCTGAATAAAACTACCCTCATTACTGCATGGTCTAGGAGGTCAATGAGCTATATGGCTACTTTGGAGGGGCTGCATCAAACTGTTTTTCAGGTTAGAGAACTGCTGTCCACCTCCACGAACCTCCTGGTGATACTTGCTTTCCCAGCAAACTTATTTATGTGTTAAACTGGCAGTACATTGGGCTACAGCACTGCTCAAACCTTCAGCCCTCTGGAGATGGACTGAGGCAAAGTTTTCTACATTTTTTTCTACCATCCGCCATACAGACGATGGTGTTTGCCAATGAAAGATGAAACGCAGGATTATTAGCAATGGCACCGAACTGCTTTCAGAGCTCGACGGAACATAGGTCCGTACTCCTTCTTCTACCAGAGCAGAAGCAGGTTGCTTCCGGAATAAAATCATATTTCCTTAATAGCCAGAGTAATGGAAATAGCTCTCGAGCAAATGACTTACAGTATAATCGGCGAGAATGATAAAACCGATGTCTGATATAGGAACGAATACGCACATACATACTACATGTAGACATACACACTCACACATACATATATGTATATACATACATACATACATATATGTGTGTGTGTGTGTGTGTGTGCTGTTAGTAGTGTATATGGAAGGGAGCGCTCTAAGTGAATAAATGCAAGTAAACTATGGACGAAAAGTAAACCGGGTAAAAATGTGCACACAAAAAATAACCATAAACCCCGATTAAAACAAATACAACAACAGCCAAGGTGGAACGAATGATTATATGAAAGGCCAGCCAAAAAAAAAAAAAATCAGCGAATTAAAAGGGAACAGTCCACTAGGCATACAGACCAACGTGCCTCGGTCGGACTCCTGCTACTGCTACTGCTGCTGCTACTGCCGGGGGAGCCAATAAGTTTAATGAGCCGGAAGGCTACATCAACCACACCGCCAAACCCGAAAGAAGTCTAAAGGCCGAAAAAATCCAGGGAGAAGAAGGAAGGAGTTTCGAATCCTCTAACGAAGAGAATTTGCCGAGGCACTAATTCGACATGACCTAATGCAATTTAGGGCGAGAGGGAACCTTCTCTCTCTCTCTCTCTCTCTCTCTCTCTCTCTCTCTCTCTCTCTGATGGGACACTAGACAGTGGTAGTATTATGCCCTTATATATAATATATATATATATATATATATATATATATATATATATATATATATATATATATATATATATATATATATACATATACTGTACATACGTTTATATAGATATGTGTGTGTGTTTATGTATGTATGTATACCATACATTCATATCGAATTCACTGAAACTTGGAAATAACTTAAGGCCAAAGGGAATTACGCATGATCAGTACTCTTACCCAACCTAGGATTCAATTCCATACTTTTCCAAGTTGGAACTATAAGCTAATAGTGACTTTACGAACTCGACCGACAACATAAAGTCAGCGCCACAAAGGCACAGATTCCATTCCTAGAAAGGGTAAGAGCAATTATCATCCATTATTTCCTTAGGTGTTAGTTACATTTCAAGTCTTAGTAAATCCGACACAGATGTGTTATTTGTGACCTAAATATCTAAAGGTTTAATAATGAAGTGTAAACTGTACCAAGTGTCATACACCATACATACATATAAACACAGATACATACATACATACACAAACACATACATACACGCATATATATACATATGTATATATACATATACAAATATACACATACATATATATGTGTATATATATAAAAATTTTACCTTAAACTACACGAAAGAAGGCAAAAAGAAAATTTACATTTAAATTGAAAAAACCCACAGAACTTCAGTGAGGTTAATGACAAACTTCCCCCAGTCCGTCATGTTGGGAACAAGGAGCAACACAAGACAATTAGTACTTGCTGCTCGGAACAGCGAAGTCATCCATCACAGAGACTTCGTAGTTAATTAATCTCTCTCTCTCTCTCTCTCTCTCTCTCTCTCTCTCTCTCTCTCTCTCTCTCTCTCTAATGCTACTTACAGAGTATTTAACTCTCTTTCAACCAAACATACTTCATAGGCCATTCTTCTCTTTCAACCTGGAATGAAAAACATACTTCTAAGTCATTCTTCTTCATGGCCAAATGAATTCTTGCTTAGATTCTCCAAAATGGTCAAGTGATTACTTGGGTTGAATTATCTTTAGGGTTAATTAATCCAACTGAGTACTTGGGCTGCTACTTCTTCAGGGTCAAGTGAATACTTATTCAGGTTGAATTATAAGTGAAGTAAGCAGATTGGCCCTTCTGAAGGTCAAGCAATTCTTCAATTGATGTCTCTTAGAGAGGTTAAGCAATTCTTAGGCTGTTCCTTCTTTCAAGTCATTTTCAGCAGTCATGTTCTTTTATTCGTAAAGGCCAGATGAATACTTAATCTGATTAATCGTAATGATTAATTGAGTAAGTTACACAACGATCATTCCCAAAGGTCATGTGTGAACTCGTATGCGACTTGAGCACTCGGACTATTTGTTCTTGAAGGTCAAGTAAGTATACAAAATTATTATTATTAAAGGTCAAATAAGGACCTAGCTTGACCTTTCTTAACAGGTCAAAGGAGTACTACAGATGTATCCTTTTTGAAAGTTCGCACAACACTTCTTATTTAGCCTCTATCAAGAACTCCGGTAAAAGCTCCTAGAAATGAAGATGGCCACAAAGCAGCCAAAACTGCAACTACTGTGGCAAGATCACACACAGATATTCCTATTAGTGATTATATATCTCATTAAATCATTATAATCAATACATGGCAGAATATATGGAACAATGAACATGAAAGTAACAAATTAAGAAAACTCAAGCCCGGCCTTGGGGTATGGCATTCTTTATACCATAAGATCAGACACAAACAAGTAACTTTAATACGTCTTAGAATTGGTCATCTCATTTGACAGATGAATACCCGATGACTAACCCACATAACCTACTGTTTACAAGTACAGACTGTAGAGTAATGTTAAGTACTGGAAATAAATCAGTTAAAGAAATTGCCGGAATCTCCATTTTCAATTAATCCAGTTATAAATTTCTAAAGAGTCGTATTTTAACAATAAAGTCTAAACCTTATCATTATTAGACAAATAGTTCGGCCGCCTCTGGAGTAGATGAGTCACTACGGTGGTCTGATTAAACCACTTGATACTCAGGACCATGATGTAGGTACTAGGGTTGATTTTACTAAGAATAAAACTATCCAAATAAATCTAAATAATATACATATGTCCAAAAGGAATCACATGCATTTATGAATCTGAATTTTTAAGTGTTTTACATATTTGCAATGATGCTGCAATGATACTCCCGAAAATCTTGTCAATATGCTCATGGAAATTATGCTCACATAGTCTCCTTAAGAATGTAAATACTTCAGCCCAAATCACAGGAGCATTTATGCCTCTATTTCATCAAACAAATTGAATGTTAAATGCTAGTGTACATCTACTTTAATCACAAGTTTACACAAGTTATTAAATGAATTCGGTTATAAGAGTAATCTCCCTGACCCAACAAGTATACCTTAGTTTAACCAGACCACTGAGCCTGATTAACAGCACTCCTAGGGCTGGTCCGAAGGATTAGACGTATTTTACGTGGCTAAGAACCAACTGGTTACCTAGCAAAAATTTCAGAGATATTATCAGGATATATCAATGCATTCTTATAAAATAATTTTAAAAAATATATACATGTGAGCACAAAAATACAACAAAATATAAAACTCAGACAAATATGGCAAAGTAAAGATGTAGTGACTCAAAGAGCAGGTGAAGCACGGAAGATAGGGAGGTGAGTGCAAATAATTGTCTGTGGAAGCCAGGTAAGAATCTATCCAAGGATCGTTGAGCCGGTTCTCTTTTACGGAAGTGACATGTAAAGTGCCGGTGTGAATACAAATGAAATAAAAAATATTGAAGCTGTTGAGATGAACTGTCTCCATAGAAAATGCGACATGAAAAGAACTGAATGGGTTAAAACGTTGATACAGAGAAATGGTCAATAGGTCACTGTTAGTGGAAGTACGATAGTTCGGTCATGTAGATAGAATGAATGATGATAGGTTGGTGAAAAGTGTATAATTCTGAACTGTGAAGGGGCCGTTCAAAAATTACGTAACGCCTTAGTGGGGGAGGGGGGTATGGTGAAGTGTTATGAGTGTGACAGTGGGGGGAGGGGTGCAGCCATAAGTTACATAACATTTTCAGATTTTTCCTTTGTTTCTTTTGAAAAGATGTAAATGCAGAAGGACAAAAGAGACAGTAAAGATTCTACAATAGACTTTTACTATATTTTTAGTAATATTGAGAATATGGTATCAATTTTTTTGGCATAATTATATGTTTAAAAATATCACAAACTCAACCTTTGTTTGTACTTCAACATTTTCTGCTATATGTATTATATGACACAGAATAATATCACAAACTCATCCCTTTTCTGAGCTCCGACATTCTTTACTTTATGCATAAATATGACTTAGAAAAATATCACAAATTAATCCTCTTCTAAACATGGCATAAGAGAACATTTTCATTTCAAATTTATCTGCGATTCTTTAATATCAAGCCATAGAAGTATTGAGGAAAACCTAAATGTAAAATTTCCAGGTATTAGGCTAGACTTTAATATATTATTGCATTAAAAAAAAGAGAAACATACTACAGTATTTCAAGGGGGGGGAGTACTAGCTGATTTTACATAATTTTCTAGGGGGAGTTTGGACACGTTATGAGGTGTGACAAGGGGAGGAGGGGGGTCAAAAATTACCAAAAAAAGTGTTACGTAATTTTTGAACGGCCCCTAAGGGGAAGGAGTTAAAGTCTTGGAATGGACTGATGACTGCAAAGATAGGGTAAAGAGGTACTGGAATGTGCAGTGCGTGGAGGGAGGTTCGAAGCGCTGCTGATAAGCCCTTTGTGTAGGTGTACGAAGCGGATAATATAGACACTTTAGTGCACATATAGTTGAAACACTATTCAGCAGCTAAAAGTATGTATGCCAGTGTCAGTATTATTTTTTCTCTCAATTCAGGGCCTGTTAGGAGAACGGATTCATGTTGAAAAAAAAAGTTGCATTTTTGTTAGTGCGGGTGTGGTGTGTACATCTTCCTGAACCCTATTTCATTCCAGACCTCCCATAAGCTAGGGTAGTCAGCCACGCCACAAGTTCTGATTCCACCATTGTCTGACTCAACAGTCAAATCCAGAGGCGCCTAGCACAAACTCTACAAACTAAGTTTCCAGAAATCTAGGGTAACTGGGAACTTGTGCTCTGAAGATGCTGAATCTCAAATACAATTAGACGGGATTCAAGGTGCCTGACGTGTGTTGGCTGGGACAATTATTTGTTATTATAGCTTTGCGCAAAGTGAACCT